>NW_010401574.1:28010-36893 GCF_000710305.1 Buceros rhinoceros silvestris
AAGAAGGAGAAGCAGCAGGAGCAGTAGTAGTAGCAGCAGCAGTAGCAGCGGCAAGAGAAGTAGCAGCAGTAGCAGCAGCAGCAGTAGCAGCAGCAGCAGTAGCAGCAGCAGGAAGTCATTGAATCACCATAGCCATGGGCATCACTCAAGGTATCTGAATGGCAGCAGCAGCAGTAGCAGCAGCAGCAGCAAGTCACTGAGCCACCACAGCCACAGGCATCATTCAGGACATCTGGAAGATGGCAGCAGCTATTCTAAAATATGGGTAACTTTGTCAGTAAATTGACCAATGCTGAATCACATTCCTGATGGTAGCTGGCTTTACATCATAAACCAGGAAATTATTGAGTTGGCACAGTAAATTCTAGCAACGCAGAATTGCAAAATTTATTCAGCAAACACACCTGCAATCATTGACTCTGATGTTTACTTCAAAGCATCTCAAAAGTTGCCACAAGTTTATTGAAACTTTTGTAAAAGGCAGGGAATGATTTTTTGCCAATTTACTACTTTCTGTCAATATATATTGCATGTTTCTGTCCTAATTTTGCAGTAGGAACGTTAATGCTTTATATAAACTGCTTTGATTATGTGCTAGCAACTAAGCATGCAGAACTGTGTATGAATGATAATTAGTAAAATCCTTACTTAATTCCCAGTGCTCACCTTGCAATGTCTGTAATCACAGCATTTCTCTTCTTCTGAGACTTGGCATCTTCTTTTTATCATTTTCACAGGAAGTTCATGAGATTTATCAGTATCGCTTTAGATCAGCGCATAGGCAAGAGGTGAGTTTTTCTTTCCTCAGTAAATGGCAACATGTCTCTGTTGAGGAAAGTTACAATGCCGATCACATTCAGACCACCAGATCAGCTGTGGTGTTTCGTCTGAGATGCATGAAGACAGAGAGCTATGTTCTCCTTTGTGTTGTGCACATGGTGCCATTTGTGGCTCTGCAAAGCAGGTGCAAAGCTCTACCAAAGCAGTACAAGGGATGAGGAGCACACGCTTTGGAGGAACAAACTGACTGGCTTTGATCACTTATTTCTTGGGTTGGAAAGAAATGTGATTGTGATGTTGACAAATGTGGTAGAATACATTATTTTATGGTACTTTAGTTCATCAGAAGATTGTTACTAGAGCGTGAGCCAGCCAGGAGCACTGTACTGGGTATTCGTGTTCCTCAGAAAGTAAACAGTTCACCTGTGCATGTCCATTCAGTTGATCCTTTCCATTCAGTTTGTGCATTCAGTGTGTCCTCCACTTGATCAGACCCCTCTAGAAGTGAAATGAACCACTTTTGGTCTTTTATATTGAAGTGAGAGGCTGGTTCTATTTGAGTTGCTCCGGTCCATTGTTTTTCACACAGGAAATTCTCCTCTAGACATGTTCCTGATTTATTTCTTCTGAGGAGTCAGATATAGTTGGGTAAACAAGATTTTTCAGAGCTAATGCAATGTCTTCAAGCAAGCTTTTAAGCTACCCTCTTGAGCATGATGTGTTTTCCTCTCGCAGTTCCCCAAAAGGAAAATCCCACTTGACCAACTTAGCAGCACGTACTCCTCTACCAGATCCAGTCATGCCTCATCTCGAGATGTTTCACAGGTTAGTTGCATTATTTTTAGGGGGGTTTGACAGCTTTGAAGAATGGCAAAGTGGTCGTGCACTTGCAGTAATTGTACAGCTAGGATAACGGGAAGAGAGAAATACAGGTATTAATCAAGAATGAGACACACACCACAGTCCCCACACACCCTTTCCTCTGCAGTGAGGTAAGGATCCTTCTTACTTGCACCACTATCCTGCACTTATGGGAATCCCACCCAACAGATATCTTCAGAAACTGACCTCGTGACCACTGCAAGCACGAGGGAAGAGGAGGTGCTGCAGAATCAGTGCGAGGACGTTGGTGAGAGAGGCCAAGGCTGAGAGGAGCGTCAGCACAAGGCATACTCCAGAGGTGACATGTAGCACCTCAGCTCCTCCCCACCACCCAGTTTGATGTATGCAGACTTGCTCTCTGGGGCAAGTGATGAAGTAAAGTCTAATGAGGGAGTGAAGGAATTGCAGGTTGTAGCACACTTAAGGCCCTGCTGTCAAGAAGGGGAGGTTCTTGATGTTGAAGACAACAGCCTAGATTGTATTTTGTGCTAGGGTGCTGTGGAAACACAAAACATACCTGCCCCACTGAACCCACGGCTGAAGTGTGAGGTGAAAGCCAACAGACCAGCACTAGCTGGAGGATGTTATTGTTGTAAGAACGAGCGACGAGTACAACTGGCAGATGATGTTAGTCAAACTGAACAACTCCCTTTTATTCACAGGCAAATACATGGGTATTAACAATGAAGCCCAAATCATGTCGTTATTACTGTCTCCTAATGTATCCTACGTGATGTGAATACTTCCACGGTATCAGCCATAGCTCAGGAACAATTGTGGCACAAATCTCCGCTCATATAAAATACAGAGATACAATCCATCTGTGCATGCAGAGGCACATGCACATTGAAGACATATGCACGAGAGTTTATAGGCGTCTATATATGCGTGGTACATATGCTGGTATTTATTTGCAGTTCAGTTACTTATTTTTCATTTATCTATCTAGATCTTGCATCCAAAATGTTCCATGGCAACTCTTCTATAATTAGATTCTTTGCATACTTTCTCCCCCTTCGTCTCAGCCTAAGTTTTTGGGAGATGTTAAAACACCAGTATTAGCTGTTTTTCTTCACGGCATTCGTAATGATAAGAAGATAGGAGGCCTCCAGCTCGTGGTATATGCTGATATTGACTCCACCAGTCCCCGGATGCAGGTGTTTGTGTCAAACCTCACAGATTCAAGCAAATGGAAGCTTTGTGCTGATGCTTCAGTCCGCAATGCTCACAAGGCAGCGGTAAGGCTCAAAAATAGCTATATACAGCTGTCTGCATCACAGGAAAACAACGTTCCATGCCTGTAAAAATGGACCATTTCTCTCTCCACTACAGGCTTACCTGAAATGGGGCCGGAATTGTCAGGACTACAAGATTTCAACTGAGCTGGTAACTGGGCGGTTTGCTGCCCACCCTGCTGTACAAGTGAAACTGGAATGGTCTAAAGTTCCTTCAGTTGTCAGATCCACAGCAGAATGGTGAGGTTTTAGTCTTTTGTGACACTCATTCATGATGTCGGTGAACCGGGAAAAATCAGCAGTTAAAGTTCTCGCAGTTAAAGTACCAGCTGTTATTTTATTCTCCAATCTGCCTGAGTACTAACTTTGGACATAAAAGCTAAGTGAGAGATCCTGCTGTAGTAGTTCTTTACACCGTACGTAACTGCTGGGAACTGAAGAACAGATCCCTCCTTCCACTGGACAATTGATCAGTAAAGCAAAGAGGGGTCATGGGAACCTAACCAGTGATCCTGAAGACTATATGCTGCTTACAGGCAGATCTCACATCTGGCTGGGATGTGTGCTGCTTTTTGCTTCTCTATTTCACCATATCTTTCTGATTTGCATTTCTGAAGGTTTTACAAGTTTGTCCCTGGGGTTGCATTTATGCTGGGGTTCTCTGAAAAAACGGACAAGAATCCTTCTCAACAAGCCAGGGTGATTGTGGCTCTAACTTCTCCAAGGACGTGTGATGTTGTTATCAAGCTTCCTGATGTAATTATGAATTATTATTACCACTCTCCTAGTTTTTCCTAGTAGAAAAGTGAGACTGTTGCATTTTAATTACCGTGAGAAAGAAAAATTAAGTAAACACTAGTCTGGGTGCAAATGATAAAAACAAATTTTATTTTCAACCTTTTTATATTACATCTAAGAATATTCATAGAGTGATTTTGTTCATGGAAATGAACATAATGATGTGATTTTCCATCTGTAGTAGCTCCATAAGTGTTCACCTAACTGCCTTTGAAGGGAATTAATTCCTTCTCTCCCAAATAGTATCTGTATGATGACCCACATGATAAAACAGTAAGGTGAAGCAAAAAACTCATGGACAGGGAGTCAGACGAGTTGTGTTCACAGAAAATCTGTGTCAGCCAAAGTAGAAGAAATTGAATTCGAATTCCAAATAGGAGAAAAAGCTGATCTCAGCTGTTTGCTGTGAATACCTGGCAGAAGTGTATTTTGAATGTGTGTTTGAATTCCTTTTCAGATGATCCTCTATGAAAAAGCCATGAGGCTTCCCCTGTCACTCCCTGTAGGTCCAAGGATACCAGCTTCAGACCTGCAGCCTCCCATCTGGAACGCCTTTGCTGAAGCCCCCTCTGCAGTGCTCGAGAATTTGAAAGGTCAGGGTCTAATCGGGTTCAGAAGCACGACATCCTCAGTCTCCCAAATTACTGGAGCACCTTCTGAATTTTTTCTGGGATTATTTTTATTGTCTCCAGTTAATCAGAAAATACTCTATAATAATGCAAGGATGGTTCAACCGAGAGATAATACTGTGTATATAGTGCAGAAATCTTCAGCATTTCAGGAATCAAGATACCAATTATCTGAACTGATAACATTTAAAGTTTCTGGCAATTATTTTTGCTAGATAGAGAAGTATATTTTCCATGCCTTTTTCAGAATTTATGGGTGCTTAGTAGCCAAAAGCCCCTGTAATCTCTGCAAAAATATCACATAGTTTAGGAAAAAAACCATAAAACTTAAACAATGTAGCACTAGAAGTAAAATATGTCTCTTAATGACTTTTATGGAAAAGCAAATACTCACTGGCATTCTGTTTAACCAGCTCACTGCTCAGTTTCCCACAACAAGATCACAACCTTTAATGAAGTTCAGTTTAACTACACAATACCATCAAACTGCTACCAAATCTTGGCTCAGGATTGCAGCTCTGACCTGAAGTTCCTGGTGCTGATGAAGAATGCTGAAGAAGCTGTGGACCTGAAGGCGATCAACATCAAGCTTGGCAGTCAGTAAGTAACTCTGCCAGATGCCTGGAGAGCGAGGGACTGCAGCGTCCCCGTGTAACGTGAGAGGAGCTTGGATCTGGGCAATGGTCAGCACCGTGGGATTTCAGCATTTCCCTTATTTACTTTCCATGCATAATAAATGTGATGCTGATGGTGTTATCCTGCATCTTAGGTGACAAGAACATCCCCGATGTAATTTAAGTAGTCAAAATGAGCTTATGCTGTGACCAGTGATATTTAGTGAGCAGGAAAATGCCTTTGTCACTGTATGTGTGTGTATGCGATACAAATAGGGCACGGGTGCTCTTCTCCTTTGTGAATGCTCTTCTCCTTCCAGTGACATTGACATGCATCCTGCAAACGGACAGGTGAAACTGCTGGTAGATGGGGTCGAAAGCCCCAAGACAAATGTTTCTTACATATCTGCTGGTAAGTGATGCAGCATCTGTTGTTTCATTTTTCACGTATGTGTTAGGAGAAAGAAAAAAAAAAAAAAAACCCTCTGTCAAAGAATTCCATCAGTTTGTATTTAATAAGTATTTCTACCTTTGGTTGCAAGGTTAATAGAATGTGTGTTTTACTCACTTCCAGAGGAACATTTAGAAAGACTGATTGGAGTGTGAAGCTCTTGAAGTGGCCAAACTAAGCCAGATATAACTAACACGAAGTTCCCTCCTTTTCATACTTTACTGCAGCTTCCACAGGAGCTGCTTGATTAAAACTTTTTGAAGTAGGGCTTTTCTAAAATTCACTTGTATGTCAATGTTTTTCCTACTTTGATTTGTAGGTATAAATTCAGCTAGCATTCTGAAAGCTGCAAAGAATATGTATGGAGAACTGATGAAATAGCCTGCCTGCTTCTCAAAGCAGGAGTATTTTCCTCAAAGCAGGAATATTTCTTTCTGTGAAAGGTGCAGGATGACGTTGTTTCATTCTGTGCTATGCAGGTATTTCCTGACTGTAGAGCTGTAGTACATGAATCAGGCTAAGTCTTGCTGAAATGGGGTTAGCATCTGCCAGTGCTGAGCTCTGTCCCATTTGTCATGTAGTTGGGAAGTGATAATTGTGCTGGAAATGGCTCCAGTGACAGTCACAGTGTTCTTTGTGTTTCCTAACTCCAGTATAGTGTGCTCAGGGCCTTGTATATCTGCACAGCTATAAAGGTATTATAGACAGCTCTGTAATTACTTCTAGAAATAAATATGGATATGTTAATAACCCAAAGAAAAATGAATAAATCTGTGATCATTAAATGGTTTTCCAAATTTTTACGGACACCTGTTTTCTAGATATACACGTTTCTACATTGTTCTGCTGTATGTTTTGTTTCCTGAGTAGAACAACTGAGGAATTTCCAGGAAAATAACATTCTAGAAACATGACAGTTATATTTTTTTTTTTATTTATTAAAGAAACTAGGTCAGGTCTGTTTAGGCTTTGGTTTCACTTCGTATTATTTTGTTTTCTTCTAGGTGCTTCTCTGTGGATCCACAGTGAAAAGCAAGGGCTTGTGCTTGTTGCCCCAGCCTATGGCATTGAAAAATTGTACTTTGATGGATACACATTCAGGGTATCATTCTTTTTCTTCATAACCTTGGGTTTTGAGAAATTTCCATAGGATTCTCTTAAAACTGTACGTATACGTGCAAGAGTATACAGTGGCAAAGCCAAATGTGTGCAAGGCCCATAAAAATGCTCAGGGAAGATGACCCTACGGGATTGCACAGTTCTGCTCTTTCTTTCTGAACGGAAGAAGTGAGAATCTTTCACTAAAAAAATACTCGATTCTCACAGAACTGGTGTAAGTTAGGAAGTGGGCATGTGAGCGTACGCACACTGAGTCACCGGAGCATTTGCAAGAAAAATGAGGGTTTGGCTTCTGTTCACAGTTCTTACATCAGCAAAAACGAAGCTATTCTTTTAATGAATGAACTTTTCAAAACTAACGTGAAACAGGAATGTATGAAATTGGAAAAACCATACTGTATCTATCACCTATACTGTGAAAAAGCTTCAGCGTGTTAATAGTCTGGACTATTAACATACCAGCACAATGAGTTTTAAAGGCTGTAGCAGTCGAAGACTCCGCAGCACCCTGGGAATTTGGCGTCTAACTGTAAGACCCTTTTGAATTCTTACCAAAGAGATTTTAAATGTTTGTGCATTAATTTATACTGGAAGGGACCTGCATAGCGAAAATCTGCTCCATAGGTATTATTTTTTTAAACTTAAATGGTTTTCACTTTTTTCCTCAAAGATTCAAGTTGCTTTATGGATGGCAGGGAAAATGTGTGGAATATGTGGAAAATATGATGCAGAATGTGAGCAGGAATTTCGGATGCCCAATGGATATCTAGCTAAAGACGCGGTGAGCTTCGGACATTCTTGGATTTTGGAAGAAAAGCCTTGTACAGGAGGTATGTCATCTCTAATAAATAGAAAATGTAGAATCTGTTTATAAAATCTAAAACCTCTAACACTTCAGAAGTAAAAAGCATTTTAAAGGATTCATTATTAAGTTATGTATTGATTTTAATACACTTTCCAGTTTACAAAGAAATAAGAAATTACAAGTTAAACAAGTCAAAATACACAAGTCAATTGAAATTAAATAACCAGGATGAAACACATTTTTTTCCACTTTTAAAGTGTTTTAGAAGATCAGGAAAAAAAAGTAAGAGGCTAAATTCACATAGAATGTTTTGATTTAAGCACAACAGCATTTTCCCGGCATCAATTTCCAGCATATGACCCATCAAAAAATCAGATGGCAGTCAGTAGTTATTACCTTGTCTGACCACCTGATTTATGAACCGGTGCAACTTGTCAAGCAAAGCATGCAAACGCGTGAGCAGTTCCAGGGACTTAATAACACAGTTAGAATAAAAAAGCTGCATTTTAAGTGTTCCAGCAGATTAGAGTCTGATGGTGTGCTGATGATCTCAGCAGAGGTTATGGTGCAACAGCTCACCACAGTATGTGAGAAGAACAGGCATGTCACCTTTGTAAAGAAGAATTGGCCTGGTGGGAAGGACTTCCTTGGTCCGTGGAGTTGGCTTATACGTGTTTAGCTGTGCATTAACTATTATTCTTCCATGTCTTTGTCAAGAACGCTGGGCATCAATCTTTCTTTAGATGGCTATGGAATCCACGCGCATGTACACAATAATATTCCCATAGTGGGTAGTGACCACATAATGCGTTTCCGCATAACCTATGGTGGGAATGGGTGGAATTTTAGAGAATAAAGCTTGTAGTCAGGAATAAATTGTGGTCCATTTCTAATTGCTTGCCCTGGGAATCCAAAATGACATCAATATTACTGGCTGGCAGCAATTACCTCTGGTCTCTCTCTGCAGCAATTCTGTGTCTGAGTGACAGTGGTAATAGGGTAATTCTATATTTTTATTTGGTCAGCAATCCCCCCTTTACTTCCACTGCTGAATATTCAACACTTTTGAGTGTAGTTTTGCAGCTATTCAGTAAGCCAGTCTACTTTGAAAAATGTTTATTAGAAAGTACATCAGACCATGTTTCTGCATGCTGATCTAGAATCAAGCCAGCTGCATCTGAAATTAACTTTCTGTAGCTCCGTATCTAATGAGCTGATTTGAAAAGTTTATCAGTCAGTGATGCTGCTTCATGTGTGATCAAAATACAGATTTCAAAGTGGGATATTGTTTGCGAATTGGCAGCGTTAGCAGATGGGTCCTTCTGGGGAGATACGAAGACTTTGCATGTAAGCACGTAAACTATCACCAATGATTGTGTTACAGCCTGCAAACTGCGACGCTCATTTGTGAAGCTTGAGAAGACAGTTCAGCTTGTGGGTGTAGAGTCCAAGTGCTATTCTACAGAGCCTGTGCTGCGCTGTACGAAGGGATGCTCTGCCACCAAGACTACTCCAGTCACTGTTGGTTTCCACTGTCTCCCAGCTGGTAAGTCAACAGAAATCCTGCTGA
>NW_010401574.1:36969-66175 GCF_000710305.1 Buceros rhinoceros silvestris
CTGCTGAATAGCAGCTGCACAAAAGTCTAAATAGGTTGTGCCTTGACTCAGTTACTCTACTTGAAACATATGAATAATCTAACATATCCACAGGTGGGGCTGGACTTACTGGGGTATTGACTGACGACCTTCCCCTGATTTCATTAATATGTAAAACTTCCTTTAGTGAGAGCGAGGTTTTGCTGTTGTAATGAAAAACTTAGTTAAATTACGCCTGCATTTAAGATCCAAACCGAACTCGTCTTCACATGGGGCTTTGAGCTTAGCAGGTGAGGGCAGGGTAACAGCACAGTCAGCATTGTGATTCAGCTGAAAAACTGTGCATTGCAGCCTGTGAGGATCCAGCCACCTCTGGCCGTGTGCAGCACCCTGAAACGGGGATCCTCACCTTGTATATTTTTACATGTCGCTGCCTTTGGGCATGGTCCTACTTCACGGAGCTGATTTAGGCAATAGGAGGGCAGGTGCGGGCAGGATTCCTGCGCACAGGTGCAGTGCCATAGAAGGATGTCTTGTTAATAGGTATATTGCAGAGTCTAAGAGTTTAGATAAGGTTAGATATAGATTGTATAGATGATAGGTTCATGTCTGTTTCCCAAGTTTGTTTCTTCCTTTAAGAACATAATACCATCTCCTAAATGTATTATTAATAAAATTCCTCAGGGAAGTAGTAGTTTTCAAGGTAGAATTGGCTTATTAATTAAGTAGGTTTGCTGGAACGTCTGTGTGACTTAGGCAAATACAAATAATCAAGCCAGTGAGGAGAACTCAAGCCTGCCGTAATTAATGACTAGTGCACGGTAAATGCTGTACCTTGCAAAACTCCTTCTGAAGTACCCTGTTTACTTTTCATTTCTTGTTCCCCATCAGATTCAGCTACCAGCCTGACAGACAAACAGACAAAGTTCGACCAGAAGTCAGAGGACATGCAGGACACTGTTGAGGCACACATAGCATGTTCTTGTGAGAACGAAGACTGCAGTGCGTGAAGCTGTACATTGCAGCACAGAAAAAACCAGAAACATCTTAATATTTTTATTGTGTGGTGTAAGAAAACTTATCTTAAGCAATAATAGAGGTACTAAATTAAGTGTTCAAGAACGTGTGGAATCTTCCCAAGTAATTTAAAGTATTAAACTTTATTATTGTGGAAACTGTTATGATTGCCCATAAATATCTGATTTCGTAATAAATCCACGCATGGAAAAAATCATGAAGGCTTTCTTATTTCACTGGTTTTGGAAACAAGAGGCCTGTGTTGCTTCTCCTCACCCCCCATTTCACAGAATTGAGTCTGTGACCATCTTCTGTGCAGGAGGCACATGTTCATGGCAGGCCCCACTGAGGATATGGGTTGGGAGGCTGTGGTACCAGGCTCCTGCTGGTTTTCCCTGGTGCTGTGATCCCATACACCCAGAGCAGGAACTGATCGACTCTGTGTGATGCAGCACGCTCGGCAGCCGTGGTGCCCTGCAATAACTGTGTGATATACCAGTGCTGCTGTGGGGAACAGCAAGGTCAGGGGATGAGCTTGAATCTCATGCCACTGGACAAGGCTGCTCTGAGGGAGTCAAGAACACATTATGTCCTCGATGCAGAACCACACGCAGAAACTGCTGCGAGTCGGGGGTCTTTGAACAGGACGCAGTGGAGTTACCCAACTCTACCACCTGCCAAAACATCCAAAGCAGAGCCAGACCTTTGCACTTCGGGTGAGATGCCCCAACCTCTGCACCCAGCATCAGCCCTTGCTGTAGCCACCACCAACAGGTAGGCTCTGTCCACCTCCAACCTCCTGCCCACCTGCTGCAAGTCTGCGTGGGCACGGCGACAGATGTGTTCATCTGCCACGAGCGCTGGAGCCCAAAGGATTCCAGTGATCTGGAAGGTATTTTCTGCTTGCCCCGAAGGCTGTGCTTGCAGGCCTGGTACCTTCAATGGATACACGTATGTGAGTTTTATTGTTTGGATGTGAGTTTCGTAGTTAGGAAAGGTAATGTCCTTGGTAGCAAAAGGACTGTGTTTGAAAGACTGGCATACACATACAGTTAGGTACAGTTTAAATGCTGCTGTGGAACCTTGGGTGCTACCTGGCAACAGCAGTAAAGTGGTGAGCTGGTGGGTTTGGTGCTTGCCCGGAAGTTTCACAAAGCAGTAATAGGAAGCACAGACTTCCCAGGTGACCCCCGAGGCTGAACTCAGCAGAAGTTGATGCTTTGCATGACCCCTGGAGCTGGTGGGCTCCACAGGGAGCTCTGGCATGATCTTCCAGCTCTGGTAGGGCCAGCTCATGGGGCTCCTCTCTTTCCAGCTGTAGAAAGTACCAAGTCACAGCATAAAGTCCAAGTCACGTAAGACATGTGCACCATGCAGCTGGATGCCTGTGAGCTCTTTGTCCATAAGATTCGGCACTGGCTGAGGTGGCAATCGGAACTACAACTATCACTAGATGAATAGCTAGTGTTAGGTGTTATCTGGATGCCCATGAGGAGTGTGAAATGAGGCGGAGGTCCTGTGGTTGCATTCTTCCATTTTTCTGCCCTGAACAAAATGAGCTGTTACCTCCAACCATGCAGGTGTAAATTAAAGGATTTTGTGTAATTAAGGTAAGAGATAAGCTTGTCTACAGTCATTCCCACATGATGCAATGTAAAAAACTGGATATAAATATTGCCCCAATATCAGCTCTATAATCGGACAGGAGAAGACTTGGAACCATACCAAAGGACAGGTTGACAGATTCGCTCCCTCTCCACCCCACCCCCGTCCCGGAGATGCCATGTGGATAAGCCTCTTTACCTCAGCTATGCCTGAGTGACATTATTTCTCACCAGGTGTATTTTATCTGTTTGTAATTGTGATTGTACTTGTTTCTACAGCACTATTCGTGCATCTGACAGGTTTGTTTTACCAAGTGGACAGGATACAACGGCTGGTTGTAGCTTCTTTGGTGTTGGACTTGTAGCGTTTGGCTGTTTCTCTGGTAACTAACCCATAGCTACCCTGCAGTCCCTTAGTTTATCGACGGCAATCCAAAAGAACATGTTGCACTGGAAATAAACCGTCGTTATTTGTGCCCCCGATTTGCTCGTTTTGCATATTCAGTGTCAGCCTTATAAGACCGGCTTTATTTCCCCCTTTTCACAACACCAGCCTGCCACAGCTGGAGGACAGTTTTGGGGGAACTCTTGCCTTCCAGCCCCTGTGCTCAGGAGCAAGCGGTGGGATGAGCTCAGCAGTAATGCCTTGGCAGGAGACCTGTGATTGAGCATTGCCCAACCACCACGGCGTCTGGAGCATCCGTGGGACTGCGGGAGGATGTGGGCTGTGGGCGTCCACCCTGTGAAGAGCTGCTGGAAGGCCTCTGCCAGCCTCCGTCCCTCTTCCCCACTGCCATTTTGGAGGGAGCTGAGCACAACCTGAAGGAAGTGCCGTCCCGGACAGGTCCTGGGCACAGCAAAGTTGTGGGGTTCTCAGGACTTTTTTTTTTCTCTTTTTAATTCAAGTTATATCCTTCAGAGAAATACGTAGCATGAAATGGCTGTGAGTGTGTGGGGAGACAGGCTGGGAGTTGAAATTATTCTTGAGGTGCTGGAGAAATTGGCTAGAAATCGAGGGTTCAGTTCTATAATGAAACTGCCACAGGCGAAGCCCTACACAGAAGCGTAGATGACCCTGCCCCCTGGCAGCTGCGTGGCACAAGTGACTGGGGTGAGGTGTTCGCTGCCCAAAGCAGCGAAAGGGGGTGGGATGTGGGCAAGGCTCGGCAAGCCCCAGGCTGAGGGGCTGGTGCTTTTGGGGACATCCTGCCACTGCAGCTGGGCACAGCCCATACAGCTCCCGGGGAGGACCTTTATCTTGAGGAGATTCATGACGTCGCTGTTATAGTGTGGTGTTTTACTGTTGCAGGGTTATAATTTCAGGCACTGAATACAAGTGTTGTTGCACTTAATCTGCCATCAGAACAACAGTTTTCTGTGTGCTCTGCCACTGACCTCGAGTCCTCGCTGCCTGCAGCCGTGCAGCTGCATGTAGTTACGCCACAGTTATGAGGCTGCTTTGAGCCGCAGTAGCCAGTAGCTGTATACTCGAATCCTTGAGCTACTTTTAGCATTTACCAAATCTCCAAAGGCCTGACAAAACTCACTAGTGAATATCTTGGCTCGTGCACCATCAGTTTTGCAAGGGAAGGGGTTAAAACAAACAGGACCAGACTATAATGCTGGTAATAACACAGTGAAGTATTTGCCATACTTCAAAATTTACTTTCTTCTTTGCCTTACAGATCCTTTGACCTCAGAACAAAATCTAGGTTGTCAGACATTATAAATTATATCCCAACTGCAAATTATAAAAAAACATCAGCTGAAGAGCACTATGAAAAACAAGCTGTCTGTATAGGAGCCGCTGCTCTCTTGATGAAAAACTGAATCCAGTCCCTTCCCACTGTCACCAGGCCAGCAGCTTTGGTTCCCCTCCCATGGAAGAGAAGGTTGGTGGGCCAACGGTGGCCATGCAGCACCAACATGAACCCCTCAGTGCCCGGGCTGCCATAACCTCCCTCATGTAGGGTTCTGACAGAAGCGGCAGAGAGGCACCCAGCTCCATGCCCTGGCTGCAGGGGACCAGTGGACGCAGGTTCCAGGCCAAACCCTGGAGCCACGGGCACCCTGCAGGACCTGTGGAGCTGCCTCCAAAGGGACAGGGAAAATGCCTACCGATGGGAGAAGGGGGCTCCAGCATGGGGTAAAGACGCTGGCCGTTGCTGTGTTGTACTCCTTTGGAAATCGAGAGGTTTGTGTCTGTACTGCCCATCAGCCTCACCAGTTCCACCTCGCAGGGCCAACCCTCACCAACACCCCTCAGCCCTGTGAGAGAAGGTAGGTGAGGGAAGAATGAATGTCAGGGGTGTGGAGCCATGGCCTTTGTGACAACGATGGGAGGTCTGAGTTACTGCCCCAGAGAGCAGCACTGTGGGTGCCAGCCTGTCCCTCTCGCAGCAGGGTGGGTATCGGGATGGTGTCACAGGAGGGCTGCCCGGGGATTTTGCACAATCCTGCTGGGGCACTATCAGTTAGATAAGCTGTGAGCCTTATGGTCAGGTCAGGATAACCTGGAAAAGTCAGCACAGCCTGCAGTAGCACTGGCTGCTTCCAGTGAATAAAGATAATTAGTAGCTTTTCTTACACAATAAATATTTTGGCTTTAACTACATTTTAATACTTTTAACTACTCATTTCAAAAGCTTCACTTCACTTTGGTGAAGTGAAAACAAAAGTGTTTGCGATGGTTTTGGCTCAGCAGTAGCAGCTGGCACCTTGTCCCCAACCTCCTCTCCCTCAAAGGTTTTGAGTGGTTGATAAAAAGTTGATAACTCAACAAAATTCACTGTGCCTGTTAATAATTCTTCTATAAAAGCCACACATTTCCCCCTGCAGGCTTCAGTGCCTTTCAGCATGAAGAGACTTGTCGTGGCCCTGGTGCTCTCTCTCGTGGGTAAGTTGAAGCTTTACCAGCGCTGCTGAGCCATGATGGCCACAGTGGCCCGGAGCAAACTGCATCTCCTTGGGGTCTGTCAGGGATATTTACAGCTTAATTAGCTGAAGCCCTTTTACGACTCCAGCTGTTAACTATTAGATTTCTGTGCCTAAGCTTAGCAGCAGGGGGAAAGCTACAGAGCGGGCTGGCAAGGGCTTGGTGTCCTGGGGGTGTGGAGTGTACCCTAGGGGCCCATTACTCGTTGTTTGCCAACCATTAGCACAACGAGTAAATGAATAATAGATTGAAGGATCCACAGAGATGGTGGTTTTCTCATGCATCCTTCTCTTTCCTCCCACACAGGGGCCCAGAAGCAGGACCTGGGTAAGTGAGCTCCCACTGTCAGCGAGTGGCTCCCACGCTGCCCTCCCCTACGGCCACGCCTTGCCCACTGCTTGCACCTATTCTTCAGCAGTAGCAGCCTCACCCTGCTTTGCTGGGATGGTTCTTGCGAGTAACATCACAACAGTCATAGTGAAGGAGATGTTTCTGTTCTATATATATATTTTTTTTCCCAATAGAGCCCGTTTTTCATCCTGGCAAGACCTACCTGTATGACTACAAGACCTTCGTCCTGCACGGACTGCCCGGTAGCGGCCTGGCAATGGCAGGAGTGAGGCTGACCTGCAAGCTGGAAATCAGCTGTGTGTCTCAAAGTGACCACCTTCTCCAGGTAAATTACCACGGGTCTGGGAACCCATCTGCCTGCTTGCATCACGAACCTACAGACATTCGATTCATACTTCCATGCTGGTGAAAAAAAATGACAAGAAGTTACAGAGCTCACACAAAACTTCAGGGCCGTTCCTGGAGCTGAGACGACCCCATAGGACCAAGAACAAGTGGTTTCACTCAAGCAGAGAAGCAGTGATGATTTTCCTAGCGCAGGCGGAGGTGTGGTCATGGGCACTGCGATTTGCACCCCATATCCCCACAGAAAAAGGATCTAGAAGACACTACATGGGCAGAAAGCTGTAAGAGGGCACTTGGCGTTCGTTGTAGGAGTTTACTCAGTGGGTAATCCTCTGCATGTATTACTACATGCGCATGTACTACTGCAACAATACTTCACACGCTGATGCAATTGCAGGCGCTAGGTAACCTTGCTGGAGCTGCTCTAACCTCAGCAGTTGCAGACAATAATCTTGAGTATGATTTAATTCACGGAGACCAGTGATGAGCAGTGTTCCTCAGGGGTCAGTACTGGGGCCAGCGCTGTTCACTGTCTTTGTAAGTGACACGGACAGTGGGATTGAGTGCACCCTCAGCAAGCCTGCCAATGACACCAAGCTGTGTGGTGCAGTTGACATTGGAGGGAAGGGAAGCCATCCAGAGGGACCCTGACAGACTTGAGGGGTGGGCCTGATGAAGTTCCACAAGGCCAAGTGCAAGGTCCCGCACATGGGTCCAGGCAATCCCAAGCACAAATACAGGCTGGGGAATGAGCAGATTGAGATCAGCCTTGAGGATAAGGACTTGGGGATGCTGGCTGACAAGAAGTTCAACATGACCCAGCAATGCGTGCTTGCAGCCCAGAAAGTCAACCATATCCTGGGCTGTATCAAAAGAATTGTGACCAGCAGATCAAGGGAGGTGATCCTCCTTCTCTACCCTGCTCTTGTGAGACCCCACCTGGAGTCTTGTTTTCGGCTCTGGGGACTCCAACATAAGAACAACATGGACATGTTGAGGCAAGTCTAGAGGAGGGCCACAAAGATGATCAGAGGGTTGAAGCACCTCTCCTATAAAGACAGGCTGAGAGAGTTGGGGTTGTTCAGCCTGGAGAAGAGAAGGCTCCAGGGAGGCCTTACAGCAGCCTTCCAGTACCTAAAGGGGGCCTGTGAGAAAGCTGAAGAGGGACTTTTCACAAGGGCATGTAGTGACAGGACAAGGGGGAATGGCTTTATACCAAAAGAAGGTAGATTTAGATGAGATGTAAGGAAGAAGTTCTCCACTGTGAGGGTGGTGACACACTGGAACAGGTTGCCCCGAAAGGTTGTGAATGACCCATACCTGGAATGTTCAAGGTCAGGCTGGATGGGGCTTTGGGTAACCTGGTCTAGTAGATGGTGTCTCCGCCCATGGTAGGGCATGTTGGAACTAGCTGATCTTTAATGCTCCTTCCAACCCAAAGCATTCTGTGATTCTGTGATTGATTCTGAGATTAATTTGAGAAAACATGACAAGAGGTAAGCCACCCTTGCAGCATTGATTATAAATGCCTAAAATAAAACACAACACTGAACCCCCACCATTTCCCTCTACGCACGAGAATGTGCTTTTATAGGGTGGGAGGTGTGTGTGTGTGTATGTGACCAGACAAGTACGAGCCTGCAGACATGCATTTCCCACTAGGTAGCAGTCAAGGACTTGTGTGCAAGCTTTATCTATGGCTTGATAAGCTCAAAATGGTAACAGCTGCTTCCAAAGAAAAAGAAGTCAGCTCCCACTGGGCCATCTTCTGTGTGAGGTCCCTGTGAGGTCCCACAGTCACCTCTGCTGCCCGATCAGCTGTGCTGAGGCTTTGGTGCTCTGAGACTTGCTGGGCTGGAACTGCAGCCAGTGTAGTCCCCGTGTGTTTCGGCTGGCAGCCTGAGCAATGGCTGGGCTGCCTTGCAGACGAAGGGACATCTCACTGGACACTGGGGAAATAGGTGAGTATCTTTTCTGTACGGATTGCTGGCAGCCAGTGTTTTGCTCACCAAACAGCCTTCACCAGATTTGCTTAAGTTTTGAATGATCCTTGCATGATGTTATTTTTCTGACAGAAACCCTTCATGAAAATTGCATTTCGTAGGCCTAGCACAAGAATCCGAGGAGGAAAATATTTCCTGTGGTGTTGGGCAAGTGGCTTGTGTCCAGCCACAGACTGGAAGTGCCGAGTTTCCCTGTTATTGCACTGTTTCAAACTGAATGAACAGGATGAATGTTTTCCTAATTTCGTTTCCAGATTCAGTCACCAAAGCTGGAGGAATACAACGGCTTCTGGCCCATGGATCCCTTCACTCCGTCTCCGAGGCTCACAGAGATCATCACCGCATGTTTCAGCCAAGCGTTTAAGTTTGAATACACTGAGGGAAGGGTTGGAAATATTTTTGCCCCTGAGGACTGTCCCATTCTATGTATTAACCTAGTGAGAGGGATTCTGAACATGTTACAGCTAACCATCAAAAAGTCACAAAATGTGTATGAACTACAGGAGGTTTGTTTTTTCCTTTCTGATTTTACTCTTATCCTCATTTTACTGTTATATATTGTTGTCTGTACATGCACTTGCTGTTTTCTTTGACCTATTTTCTTTGACCTATTTATTGCTGTTTCAAGGGGAAAGTTCTTTGTGTTTCACCAATACTCACAGGCTGGGATTGAAGGCATTTGCCAAACCAGGTACATTATCCAGGACTACGGCAAGAATAAGCGTGCCACCATTTCCAAAAGCAGGGACCTGACCGACTGCCAGGAGCAAGCAGTGAAGAACGTGGGAATGGCGTACATCCGGCCCTGCCCCACCTGCCCCCTGGTACAAGCAGAGCGGAACCTGCTGCCACGCTCAGGCACAAGCCATTGCCAAACACTCCCGCATCGCACTGATGCTAGCAGGGAGTTTGGCTCGCCTGTGCTCAAATAACTGCTGCCCATTCGTATTTACAAGTGGGTCTCTTTGCACTTCTAGAAAGTCAGAAACATCAAGGGTACATCGATGTTCACTTACAAGATGAAGTATGATGACGGTGGGGCCTTGATGACGTCTGCTACATCTAAGCAGGTGTACCAGATCTCACCCTTCAATGAACCCAGCGGGGCAGCAGTCGTGGACGCAAGGTAGGTGCCATGAGGGTGTCCTTAGCATAGCTATGGTGAACAGAGCCAGGAGAAGATGCCAAAAACCTATTTAGTGTTGATTTGCAAGTTAACAAGAAGCATCTGGCCTGTGGACTGCAAAGGGCCAAGGCACCGTACATCCCTTGGGATGCCCAGCCAGCCATGCCCTGTTGTTTGGGGGTTTTGATGGGCCACCTGAAACACTTGTCCAACCTCTCAGAGACTTTGACAAACCCTAATGAAAGCTCTTGCCAGTCCTATGACACTTCCAGATAATCCTCAGCAATGGACAAACAGAAGTGCACGATCCCTTTGTGGTCATTGCGATGTTTCTGCTGGGCACCCATCAGTCTGCTCCAACCACTGTATGTGTCCTACATGCACATAGTGAGGTTAAAGGCTACCGATGAATTTCTTTGTCTCCCTTGAAGTCAAGAGCTGTCTTTGGTCAACATTAAAAGGATCTCTATCCGTGCACCAAAAACTCAGCTGCAAAACCAGGGGAGTCTTCGTTATCATTTCTCAGGAGAACTACTCCAGATGCCAATTCCTCTAATAAGGATTAAAAATCCAGACTTACAGGTATGAGGGGCTTACCTGTCATATTCTTATTTAGAAGGTTAACAGGTCATCACATAATCATTTTAGATATGGATCTTTCCAACTGTCTGCTTTTCACCCATAGTTAACAGAAACACTGCGTCAATTAGTTGAGAAGGACGAGGAAGGAGCCACTAAAGAAGCTTCAGCCAAGTTCTTACAGATGGTCCAGTTTTTTCGTATAGTGACCCTTGATCAAATCGAGTCTCTGTGGGCGCAGTTTGCCAAGGACCCTCCCTACAGGTAACCGTATTGCCTTCAGCCAGGACTTCTGATCAGAGGCGTGCTGGGCAGTGGGGATAATGACTCCCCATCTCCCTGGCAGGCACTGGTTCCTGAGCGCCATCTGTGCTGCCGGAGCTACTGACACATTCAGATTCCTGAAGCGAAAAATTCACGATGAGAAGCTGAGTATCTGGGAAGCAGTTACGACTCTCCCTCTCGCCTTCCATTTCATTACACCCAACAAGCAAACCCTAGAAGTTGCCTCAGTGAGTACAGATCATTCTTCCTTCCATTTCCTTCTCACTCCTTTTTAAAGGTGAATTCACATTACTGTAAGTGCAAGATGCAACATATTTCCTTCTAATTTTGTAAAATGCAAGGTGTTAACACAAACGGAGAATGCTTTAGAAAACATTTCCAAACTTTTGTTGCCAAGATTTTCTAATAACTTTGATATTTGAGGTAAAAAGCACAAACCCTAAGAAAATTGCTACTGATTTCTTTATGCCAAAATATTTTTTTTAAAATAATGGTCTAACTCAAGAAAATAATGTAACCAAAATCTAAAGTACATACAATATAATTGGGGTGAGTCTGTTTACTTTTATTATAGCTGAATGACTAGCATTTGATTTAACTTCTGAAAATATTTAGGAAAAAAACAAAGTAATTTTATCTGTTTATTTCTCAAATGTAATTTTCACTAAATAAATACCAGCGCTAATTACTAGAAACATTAAAGACTGCTACTTCTTTCTTCTGCAGACCTTTCTGACCTGTCCCCAAATCCAGAAAGCGCCAATGCAGCGAATAATTGTTTACCTGGCATATGGCAGCATGGTAAATAAATACTGTGCACAGACCTCATTTTACCCAAATGAACTTCTTCAGGTAGGTGACTCTCATTCTTAAAATGCCTCTAATTTAGCTCTCACAATGCTGGCAATTACCTAACTCGCTGTTTACAAGCCTCACTCTTAGCTGTGATTGATTGCTTGCAAAATTGCAAAGACAGAACGAAACACCGAGTTGAAAAATCTGGTCTTAACAGTTCAGAATTTCAAATGTAAGGGGTAGAATTCCATGGGGATAACAGATCCTATAAACAGCCTGAAACTGATTTTAGGCATGACAAATTTAGGATTAAAGCCAAATGATTATGGCCCTTCTCTTTGCATTAAGTAGAGCTTGCTTCAAAACATCTGTTAAAAATGCACTACAGTGTGAATACAAGAAAGGCAGTGCATGTATCATAGGTTGGGGCTTCCAAAGAGGCCCTGCCACATATTCGCATCTCACTGTCAGAAATATTCAGGACTCTGTCCTTGGACTATGCAGCTCTGGCTCCTTACTCAGAAGAACCACAGCACTGAGATGGCCTGCTGGTATTTGACATGTTAAAATCCTCCAAAAAAGAGCAAAACAAAGCCAAGCCACCAGAAGGGTAATTTACCTTCTTAGAATGGCAAAACTGTCTCAGTAAACTTGCTCTCGCTATAGGAAGTGAAAAATACGCAATTGTAACCGGGCAGCTGCGTAGAGCCTGGGAGCTGCAGGCTGGGGCTGGTGGAGGTGTCCTAGGGAACAACCGAACCCAGTGTCAGCTCAGGGCTGCTCTTGACCTTGCAAAAGACTCTCTGGTGTAGGCATCCACTTAGGATTATCTCCTACGCTCAGGCACAATTTGAAATCAGTGATGTGTAAGGAGAAAATTAAGTTTGCTTGTACATTCCATGTCTGGCATCTTGAAAACAAGGGTGAGATTTTTCCTGTGAGAAAAATCTGGATGGCTTTATTCCGGACTTTGCACCAGTAGTTGTTTTGCTTGCTATGGCGATGCGTATTTTCATGCATTATTACAAAATCATTACCTGGTAAGATTAACACAGTCTGCTCTGTTTTCAGCCACTCCACAACCTTGCTACTGAAGCCACCAGCAAAGGAGATGCCAAAGGCATGGCCTTGGCCCTGAAAGCCATCGGCAATGCAGGAGAGCCAGCCAGTATCAAACGCATCCTGAAGTTTTTGCCAACATTTTCCCTGGCTGCAGCTTCACTACCAAACAGAATTCATGCTGATGCTGTGTTGGCCTTGAGGAAAATTGCCAGAAAAGACCCTGCAAAAGTAACTGAAATTATTATTTAAACAAGTGTCTTAGAGGGTATGATTTGTTTTGACTTAGTGATTCAGGAATTATAAAACCATCAGGTAGCATTAGCAACTCTGGGCAGATTTCTCAGTTACTGGTCATCTTCTTGTCTACGCTGCAAATTCCCGGCATCACCTTGTCCTTGCTGATATCCTGAGAAAGAGGTTGCTTTAGTCACAGTAACACTGGGCCCATTGCTAGGGGCTGTTTTTCCCAGCGCTGTTCACTGTGCACCCAGCAATATCTTCATTTTCAGTGACAGGGCTCAGGCTCAAGTCTCTGTTTAGGGTTTTGTTCTCCATTCGCTGCAGGTCACACGTGCGCAGTTTCGGAACCACTTCTCACTGAGAAGTTGTGAGGTACTCACAGGTTGTATCTTCCCGCTCTAGGTAAGGGAGATCTCCCTCCAGGTCTTCATGGACAACACGCTTGCTCCTAATGTGCGAATGGTGGCTTGTGTTGTCCTCTTCGAAACTAAACCTGCTCTTCCAACTGTAACAGCTATGGCCAGCTCGCTGCTGACGGAGCCCAGCTTACAAGTAGCCAGTTTCACATATTCACACATGAAGGCTTTGGCAGTAGGCAGGATCCCACAGCTCTATCATCTGTAAGTAGAGGGAAAAGTACATTTTTCAGTAGAAAATAGTGACTTTTTTCTTTTTTTTCAGTTTTCTAAAAATTCGGTCACAGTCAACTATCTTCATATGGTTTGAACTCTTTATTACTCAGATCTGCTGCTTGCAACATGGCCATTAAACTACTGAGCCCCAGGCTTGACAGGCTGACCTTTCGTTACAGCAAGGTCATTCATACCGGCATTTATTCCCGTGAGTACCAGCCCTGTTCGCTGCTTCAGCTTAGGTAGCCAAATGCTTTTATTGGGTTCTGTGATTTTCATCCAAAACCCAATCACAGGTCATGAGTTTAGCGTGCTTGGGAAATAGCAAAAGCACAAGAGCTTCCTAACATGCAAAATCCCCTGCGGGTTTCTAATACACTGCGTATCTGGTGGAAAAAGTGGTGCCTCCACGTGGATTTAGGCCTCTTTCTTCAGTCAGTGTGATTGTGTTGACTCTGCCCTAGAACAAAGCTCTCCTCTTGAGGCTGCAAACTTGAGGACCTGTGGGACTGAATCTTAGCAGTATGCCTTGTGATCTGCTACAGCATGTACCTGAGGCAGCTTACATGCACCAGACACCTTGGAGACCCTAACCAACATCCCTACTGCTTTTTATTCCTGTGATAGATGAATATCAGGCTGGCACCATTTGGAGGTTTTACCTAATGAACAGTCCCAGCACCATGTTTCCATCTGATATAATCACAAAAGTAAGAGGATATTATGCAAATACTGCAACAGATATTATCGAGGTAAGTACTTCATTAAAACAGCCAGCTAAATGCTAGCCAGCTACAGATAGTACTTCCTGTTAAGCCATTTGGACGGTGATGTAGTGTTTAACTCCATCTCTGGCTGTGAGGGTGGATGTGGAAGAGAAAATTTAGGTAATGAATATGGTCTTACTTAGGCTTCTTCTTTTATTTGATCTTCTTGACATTCACATTCATCAATAAACACATTCAGCATAGATATGAAAATCTAGAAGGGCAGAGGAAAGATTATGCAGCAGGACATTCATTTACCTACCTAAAGTCACATGGCATCTAGGGTATTTTGCATAAGTACAGGGAGATGGCATCTGAAATTAAACTTCGGCCAGCAGTGCAGCCAGGGCAGCATGAAGCTCCATGTAACAGCATGCAGGCATTTACTCAGCTTCTTGGGCAAGCTTTGCAAGGGCTGAGCTCTGCCCTAAAATTATCCCTGCTAACTAATTCAAAGCTGGCTCAGCGTGTCCTCAGCATCTGCAGCCATAGCCTGCAGTCATCTACCAGGTAGACATAGCCTTGTAAGTGCAATGGCTTAATGAAGGACGCATTTAGAGCAGCCTTGGTGAGTGTAATACCAGGTACAAAGATTTTCCTGGGCTCTCTTGTACTTGGGCTATGATGTCTGACTCTGTCTCCTACAGGTGGGTCTCCAGTCACAAGGCCTAACCAAGCTTATCAGGAAGCAAAATATTCCCTTTGCTGAGTATGATACCTACAAGACACTGAAGGAACTCGCTAAAATGGTATGTTTCCATGTGCACTTCTGATCTGTTTGCAATACACAGTTCCAGCCAGCTACAGGGGTGCATCACCCAGCCACCCACCAAGCCATCCCTTTGATGTTTCGATGAGAAAGGAGTCAGTCCTCCTGTTTGGTCAAGGAAAGATGTACTTACATTGTACTTATGCTGTCAACAGATGCCACGTTTTCACTCAACATGTGTCAGCCCTTAATGCACAGTACAAAAGATGATGATGATGCTGGCAGCCAAAATTCATGAATTTTAAAGTGCATGTTAAAACACAGTAAGTGGTTGCTCTTCTAAAGTGGTTATTGAAGAAGATTTTTTTCATGAGTCCTTGAACCCACTACTTACAGCACAGAAAGTATCAAGTCCTTACCTCATCCTTATGTGGGGAAACTCCCACTGAAGTCTGTTACACAACATAAGGAAGGCCATATTGGTTCAGACCTGTAAGATGTCTGTCCATTTGTTGGCTGAGGAACCAGGCTTAGCATCCTTCAGATGGGATCTGCTCTTTGCTAATACATTAGTGTATTTTAAGTGACATTATCTGCTGTTTCTCTTTCTCCCTATCTCTCCTTAACATCACAGCTTCCAGGATGGAAAGAACTGCCTTCTGAAGACTCTCTGGTGTCCACTTACATCAAAATATTTGGTCAAGAAATTGCCTATGTCAACATTGATAAAGATGCCATTCAGCAGACCATGATGGTACTGACAAGGCTGTTGTCTTTTTTGTCTGTGATGCTGAAGAATTTCCTTTTCCTGTCTCTTCTTACCTACTTACCTAACCTACTCCTCTGTTTACAGAGTCTAACTGGATCATCAAACTGGCAGCCAGTGGTGAAAAAAGTGATGGAAGAGGTCCAGCAAGGCATTTCAGGCCGATGGACCCTGCCGATTATGGTGGGCGAGCTGCGACACATTGTCCCCACAGTGGTTGGTCTGCCACTGGAGCTTAGTCTGTGCGGCACCACGCTGGCCCAGGCTGTGGCTGATGGTGAGCTTGGAATGCCAAAGCAAGCAGTTTCCTCAACGTAATTGTGGGTCCAACTCCTCTGCTGAAATTAAATTTCTCTGTAATCTTGAAAATACTCTTGCAATGTGGAAACAGCATTCAGCTACCTCCAAAGAGTTTCAGAAGTAATTAGCATGTTCCACCTGGGACATATTTGTATAACTCCGGTTTAGAGACACAATCTTTAAATAATCACATAAAGTATTTCAAAATGTAAAAGCACTGTCCATGTGTTAACTATTACACTTATTGAAAACATTGTATCTCCAGCATTTAGTGCTTCTCTGTCGATATAATTCCTGTCTGTCTTTTGCAGTGAAAATACAGATATCACCACCGTTATCTGACAATTTTAGACCTTCTCAGTTGTTGGAAGCCAACGTGGATGTTCATGCTGATATCAAGCCAAAGTAAAAATTACATGTATCTTCACACACACATGCAGGCATTTATATTTGAACTAGAGATGTGATCGCGTGTTGTTATAGGGGTCTTACCTGTCCCAGGTTTGGGCTGGCTGTGCTAGTCCGGAGCAGTGAAGTTGTGAGAAAGCAACACAACCACCCGATGCTTTACGACCCTGCAAACATAGCAATGTCCTCTGCCCACAGGATGAGGCTCTGCCACTGCTAAAATTGCTCACATTTGTACATGTTCAGTGAGTGACTAATGATACTAAGCTGGGAAGATGCATTTGCTTATGCATGAACGAGTTTTTACAAGTTCAACATAGAATCATCTGGCACAAGCTGGGGGGAATCAGGGGGAAAAGGGGAATGCTTCTGGATCCTCAAAACCAAAAGCAAAAGTATTAATAACTATAATAGTAGTAATGATAATAGTAATAGTGAGTCATAATAATAATAATAATAAAAAAAACCCCAACTAGGCACAATCTGAAGCCAGAAGATTCTGGCGTTAGCTTATCCTCAAGCAATGTGTCAGTGACAAAAGAGTGAGAGGGTTCACGTTAGCTTTGTTCTCCAGATAAATCCCTTCACCTTTTCCAGTGGCACTTCAGCTTTTCTATCCTGTTTCCTTCATGCATCAGTAGTGGCTCTTACAATAAACAGAACAGTGTGAAAACGCAATTTTGCATTTCAAAGTTAATCTGTAATTATGCATGTTTTTATTTGTACTCTTTCAGGGCTCATTCTCATATGATTGCAATGATGGGGATTAATACACAATACTTGCAGAGCGGTCTTGAATTTCATGCAGAGTTCAGTGCCAACACTACAATGAAATTTGATGCCAGGATAAATATGAAGGAGAAAAATCTGAAGATTGAAACCTCTCCCTGCCATCAGGAGGTTGAGCTTGCAGCTGTGAGGTACAGAAGAGCTTGTTGTGTTTCGCTTGATATGTGTTACTGATTGTGAGCTCCCTGTTATAAAATCATAAACATACAACTCCCTGGTAGGCTCTGCCACACTTTGGCAGCCACATAAAGCTTAGTGTTGTCTTTTTTGTACCAGGAAAGATGGGTAAGCAAAACCAGAAGATGTTACTTGTGTGCCTTTTATCACCCACAGGAGTGAAGTTTATGCTATTTCAAGGAACATGGAAGAAGTAAATTCTGAAAAGAAATCCCAGCTTCTCCCTAAAGAAGATGTACAAAGTATCTCTCACCAGCCATTTCAGCCATCAGATGGATCTTCAAAACCTGGCAGCTGGAAGGTAAGGAGGCCTCCCACCAATCTGTACTGCAGACAGGTAGAGAACAGCCAGCTCCTCAGAGGGGCTGAGCCCCCCCAGCACAGCAGCTGGCTAACCGGATCACAAACATAGAAACTGAGATGCAGCAGCTGCCTGACATATCCCAAACCAAGCCTAACATAAGTCCCAATGGATTCAAGACATCATTCACACTCTGCTCACGCTCACCATCTCATGCAGGTAGGGTTGCTTTAACAGCATGTCTTCCTATTTCTTTAGTCATGGGGAGGGTGTGTGAACTTCATATCCCTTTTTTTTCTGAGCCAGAGCAATGTGGAAAAGATGGCTCTTGGGCAGGATATACATTTTTCTTCCCAAATCCTGAGGCAATCCTCGCAGTGAATTGCAGAAGCACATTCTTGTGTGCTTTTCAGCTTTTGAGGCTGGCGTGGGAAGGCTGGATTGACTTGCAACAGGAGGAGTAGCAGCCCAAAACTGACTCAAAGAAACAGCCCCTCCAAAGAGCCATGCAGGGAAATGTGTTTGTGAAACACTGCCTGGGGAAGGCTGAGCAGGAGAGCTGTCCTCTTCCACAGAGCACTTTGGAGGACACCCCACTGCTTCCAGTGCTTGGATGTCTAACTTTAAGCAGTGCTTCCTTGCTTAGGCAGGACTGTCATCATTCTCTTCATTAACAGGAGGAAAGATTTTAGGAACTGTGACTTTTTTTGTGTGTGTGGAAAACTTCTTTATTTGCCATATTTTTGTTTAATGCAGCAAAGCAATACTCCTGCTGTGATATCCAAAGGATACCATCAAGGTTCAGAGGAGCAACATCACCACAGTGTAGAAGGAAGACTTTATGCACGCACCTTCTGTACAAAATTTGACAGTCTGGGATGTTCTGCTTGTCTCAGCCTAAAGACACGAAATTCTGCTTTCTTAAGAAATACATACCTGCACAAATTAGTTGGAGAACTTGAAGGCAAAATAGTTTTGAAGCCAGGTACAGTCATGACAACAAACTTTTCTGTCCATCTCTGTGAATGCTGCTCAAGCAGAACAACCCTGGAATGTATCTTGACTTCAGTTCATACAGATGCTGATGCTGACCAAATACAGCTGGAGATTCAGGCAGGACCCAAAGCAGCTTCCAAAATAATCAACATGGCAAGCTCTGGGTCTAAGGAAGAGGAGGAGACATCTCCATACGAGGACATTCAAGTTAAACTCAAGAAGATTCTAGGCATTGAAAATGTGTTCAAGGTAAGAGACCTGGAGAATCAGAGAAGGAAATATTTTCCTCTAAATGAAGCCAAGGGTTTCCAGTATGGAAAACTGGCATGGGAAAGCAAGGATTTTGGCTGGGAAGAATGGGTCTAGGTGAGTTCTGGTGTGGCTTCTGCAGTGTGTGGGGCCGAAACTTGTATTTCCTTGAAAGCCTGTGGTAAGCAGCTTGTCTGACACCCAGAGAAATGATACAGAACAAGCTATAAATTCATAACGCTTTGAACTGTTTTTGGAGGTTGCAAATAACACACGGCACCGTAAGAGACGGGTTCACAGAACAGAAAAGTCTGCAGCTACAGACCTCTGGGCAGAGCCTGGTGCAGCCCACCTCTCCAGCTTATCCTCTTCTTCTACTGCTTCCTCTGCTGATGGTAAAGAGCCTGGGAATGAACACAAGAAAGGTGAAAGAAGGCAATCTGGGAAGAGGCATGGCAGCAGCAGCAGTGGCGGGAGAAGTAGCAACAGTGTCAGCTCTGCTAGCAGTAAAATCTGCAGCAGCAGTAGAGAAGACCACTCTGGAGAGAGGCACTGCAGTGAGGACAGTGAATACTCCTACCAACAGGTAATTCACCTAGGCTGGACCTTTTTATATTGTAATGAATTATTTTGTATATGAGGAGAGCGTGCTCATTGAACATGGACCAAAGAAAGAGAAAACAGACTGCTGAGGGTGGCTGTTTGTTGCAGGGTGGACAAGGTAACCCCTTGTTCCCCCTTTTTAACCTCTCTGGTTCTCTGAAACACTTAAGTTCCAAAGTTTCACATTCCAGAATATTTCAGTTTAAAATGTTTAAAAATTTTAATTTTCTTTTGCCTTTTGTCCATACTCAATACTGAACTTTTTGATGCATTTGTCAAAAGTTAGTTCGTTGTCTTCTCTTAGATCTTCTTGCATACTACCTATTTTCACAGGCAAATCTACCTGCTTACCAGTTTTGGTCCAACCCAGCAGATGAATGGGTACATTTACTGCTTATACTGTGAGCAGGGCCTACAACTGCTCTTCTTAGCTTTGCTGCAATTAGGGCTTAGTTCTCTGAGAATAAAAATAAGAGAAATCACTTCTGCAACGACTTTCAACGGTAAACAACTTGCTCAGAGAAATTCTCTGTTATTGCAGGATTCCAGAAGAGAAATCCTGAACAGCAGTGTTAGCTCCTCCTCTTCTTCTGCTAGTGATGAAGGCATCTCTCGAGCTGTGTCGCAGGTGGGTGTATTAACCTGCAAGAAATAAAAACATTCACTTCAGAATTCCAGTTATGGTATGTTTATAACAGAATAGGAAAAATATGGTGATTTAGCATATTAGACAATATATAGAAAGAAAATGCGTTCTTTCCTGTTTTAGAGAGGTGAGCCCATTGGACATTGAGTGTTTTGTAATATTCACTCAATGCAGGCTACATTTTGAAATGAAAATGGAGTGTATTGCTGTATATGCTCAAATTTGTGTTACTGAGCAAATAATTTACTCTGAAAATGAGAACATTTTAGAAGTGCTGACCTGCTTGATCAGAAACTGGTTTCAGGTGTGATTTTTATTGCATAGGTCTCTGTAAAAGTTCAGGACTTGACCGCCACTCTGTTGTTCATTAGGTCTTCAGTGCCAAGCATGCTTGTTCATGTTAGCCTTTGAAAAGACCTTGATTGTGCAGGACTGCTCCAACTTTGAGAGCAACCCAGGTGTTTATGCAGGAATGGTACCTAGCTAATGGTACTGGTCCTTCTCTAAGAACTGATGGAATCTGCAGCAGATTTCGTCAAAGGAAAAATTCACGCATTTCAGACAATGACCTACACGTCCACAAAACAGTAAACCTTACTCGGCTGAGGCACCTGCTCTGCACCAGCAGCTCCCAGTTGTTAGTGCAAGTAGCTTGTGGAAAAAAGGCAACCAGATCTACTTTCTCCCCCACCCACTCCCACGTAACTTGAATTCCCCTCTCTTGTCCATCTTTTCACCACACTGAAACTCTTCGCAGTCTTCAACAGTGCTCTCACCACAAACACCTTCTTCCTCAGCCACAGCCTTGCGCTTTCCCCATCTCCCATGAAGCCCTCACCCGCTCTGTCTCATCTAATCCTCCTGTCACCTTTGTCACCCAGACCTGGCAGCACAGGGAGGAGGCACTGCCCCACAGCTCATCCCAGGTGCAGTCCTCCCCTGGCCAGGTGGGGACTCCTGCCCCGCAGCTCAGGTAGGGCAGTCACAGCCAGAGCAGATCCTGCTGCAGGGCAGAAGGCTCTGACTTTGAATGGGGGCACGTGCTGCTCCTCGTGCAAGTACCACACTTTGGACTGCACTGAACAGTCCCCTCTGTCTACACAATTTACCACAGCTTTAACCACCTGGTTAAACAAATTTTATCAAAAAGACTGTTAGCTAAAGAACAGGCTGGTAAGAGAGCAGTGCCGAGTGGGGTAATTGGTTCCTTATGCGCTAGGGTCCTACTCCATAGTTCCTTTTGCTACACTGAAAAGGATTCCCAATATTACTGTCTTTCTTACACAGGTCGTGACAGCTCTCCCTTGACAGACTGTGGCAAAACTACATATGAACTGAATAGATCAAGCGATGATCTATGATGTTGTCCCATACTTCACATAAAACCAATTTTTGAATGAAACCTTTCCTTTACAAATATTTTTATCTGTGGTTTTAATACAGTAATTTTAATACTTTGTTTATGCCTTTGGTCTCCATTTCCTCTCTACTGACTTCAGCCTGAATTCCTGGGAGACAGCAAGCCACCAGTACTGGCTGCAGTCCTTCGTGCCCTCCACAGAAACGAGCAGCTGACAGGATTACAGCTTGTGCTGTACACTGATACACAGCCCTTGAGATCGAGGATGCAGATGTTTGTTTCAAGCATCACAGGATCAAGTAGATGGAAACTCTGTGCTGATGCTTCAGTAATAAATTCCCGTGAAGTATCAGTAAGTTTAAAATAATGATCAGCTCACATGTGAATGAAATATAATGATCTTACTATGTTTTATGCAATATATATATATATATACACACTCCCCTCTACTAGGGTTCACTTAAATGGGGTAAAGATTGCCAGGACTACCATGTGGCTACCCAGATTGCAACGGGGCGATTTGCTGCTTATCCAGCTATGCAGATGAAGCTCCAGTGGCCAAAAGTACCGTCAATAGTCCGAACGACTTCAAGATGGTGAGATTCTACTTTAGTTTTTGAAAAATTCACCTGTGTTCATGTTCCAGATAATGACAGATTCAGTTCTGCAATTTCTGATCTGGAAAAAATTCCCTCAATCAGTATGGTATTTTAAAATCAGATGACACCTGTCTGTTTTTCCTGTGTATTCATTCCCTTAAAGCACAGTGCATTTTAGTTTGCAGGAAAATCACTTGAAACAAAGGGGACGATGGGATTCACCTAATCTTTTGTAGTCTTCTACTTTGAAGTGCCTGAAGGAGGAAATTGGTCTCCTGCTGCTTTCTCTTTGATGGAGGCTCAGAGCAGACGCCTTACCTTGGTTCTCTGAAGGAGTCTGTCTCCTACTGACTGTGCAGGGAAAGTAATTTCCCAAAGCAGGCACCTTACCTCCAGCTTCTGAAGGTGATACAAGTACTTCTCATAAGGCTCACTGCACAGTGAACACCAAACGTTGTGTGATGCCTAGTGTAAAAAAACTGTATCTGCTGGATTCAGTTCACACAGGTGTCTGTCCATAAACACACAGTATCTGTGCAGTCACTCACTCACTGTACTTGTACCTGCATTTGCCCACGGTAACATACAGATCCACATCAAAGCCTAATCTTTTTTCACAGTGCTACCAAAACACAACTACTCATTTACCTAACCTGGCACGCAGTACAAGTTTTCACATTAAAGATATACAGGTGATTTAGTTAACAAATGTCTACTGAAGAGGATAAATTTTTTTATTAGATCAAATTACCCAAAGTGCTATTACTTACCCTGATTAGAATGAATGAAACCATCCAACTGACTATGCTGGAGCAACCACAGACCTCAGCTTTTTTTTTTGTTTTGCTTTGAGATTATGCCTTTTTTTAAAGGAATATTTTCTGTGTTTCCCTGTTTGAATCCCAAGCCTGAACCCAATCACAGAGATCTCTCTGTCAACTCACTGACAACTCCAGTGGGTGAAGAATCCTTGCTAAAAGTTGCCACCACATGACTGACACATTAATATGTAGTTTCTTATTTTTTAGCATGTTAGTATTTTAGCTTTTATGTAATTGGTGCCTATTTTTAACTCTGAATGTGTTTAAAACAGCTTGGCTATACTTTTCTCTGATATCATTCTGCTATCCATTTTCTTGAAGACTGTTTCACCCAATAACAGTTAAAATCTGCCTGGCCCTCCTCTCATACACAACGCCACGTATTCCCAGCCCTGATACAGAATGTGTTCTAACACAGAATGCACATTGCTTTACGGGGGTATTTTAGTCTGAACATATAATAACCATTTCTTTTAAAGACAGATCATTTTAATCACTTCTTTTTCCAGGTTGTATTCATTTCTCCCAGGAGCTGCATATATGCTTGGGTATTCCCAAAAGCAACAGCGCGGTCCCTCTCACCAGGCAACTTTGATTATGGCTCTGACATCTCCAAGAACCTGTGATGTGGTCCTCAAGCTACCTGAGGTAACTATTTCGACTATCTTTTATCCTGAGGCATTCAGTACTTCTGAAATCAAAGTTTAACAGCTTTTTTAACCCACTGATTTTTCTAAAAACGTATTAAGCTATAAAGAAGCTCCCATCACAAGGACGTTATATTTGCACAGTTGGTTCTGCTCTAAAAATGTATGTAGCATGCAAACACACAAAATAAGAAACAGGTCACAAAACAACCATCATGACTGACAAGGATGTTAACAATAACTCATTGAAAAAGACCACTCCTACCCAAATCTTCAAGAAGCTGAAAGGTTTTCCAGTCCTGGAAAAGATAGTAAAACTAGGCTGTAGATAAGCACCACGGCCATATAGCAGCTCTCAACATACAGGCAAAGAAAGGGTGTGAATATCAGGTAAGCACATTGTTTGGGCTGTGAACAAATGTGAAGTACAACTGCCCCAAAAGCTGCAAACTGGTGAATATCAAACTTCACGTATAGCACTGCTATTGTGTACGTTGCAGACGTGTCAAACTCCAGAGCTATTTGATGCTGTGGACAGAGGACTTGATTTCTTTTTAGCTCTGACCTAAATCTTCATTCTAATTTAGATTTCAGCCAGACTCTTTGAAAATGTTATCTCATCTTTGTATTTTGCATTTACATTCGTGTTTGTTTTCTGACTGATTTTCAGCTCACAATTTACAACAGAGCCATCAGGCTTCCCCTGCCATTCCCTTCAAGTTCAACACCAATTTCAACACTACCATCCCCTGACCAGAACGTCTTTTCCCAAGCCACGCTTTCAATCATTGAAAACCTTAAAGGTCAGTAATTAACCGTCTGCACAAGCATTGATTGATGTTGCAGATTTTGTAAATATCATTTATACTTTTGATATAACTAAACTATTTTACATTCACTTAAAAAATCAGGTGGACTTCAGATGATAGAAATAAAGCTGTCTGTATGACAATCTGTGAGGCTGCGAAGATGTAAAGAGCAGAGCGTCCTCTCTCACATTCGTAAGATTAAATGCCAAATAGTGATTCCAAAAGTATCCATTTGAGCTTCACTGCAGAGATTGCTCAAGAAGAAAAACCATTACAAAATTTACGAGAGGGACATCTAAGCGACCTCAGATTTGGGGTGCTCTGCTTGATTAGTGCTGTTTTGTAGAAGCTAAACCAGCCTCAGAAGTATACCCGTTAATTTCACCTCCTGCACTTGATTTTGAACGATTATTGTTTCGTCAATTCTGTATTAACTACTAATCACATTATTCTTACTTAACATGAATTTTAAATGCAACAGCTTTAGGTAATCCTGGGATAAGGAGTCACATTTTTCTTGAAGTCAGCGGGCTAATATCACATTTATGCATATTTCTTTGGAAAACACCAAAACTAGTCCATATTAATTAAAATTGCTGTAAAATAATTTCTAATCAGAGCTGGTAGGATTTCCAACCAAAACCCGTTAGAGTGAAAAAGGGAGAAGTTTGCTCTAGTGTGGCTTTTTTCCTCCCCATCTTCTAACTATGTATTTCTAATCCTGGTTATGACTCAATAAAGGCAGCAGCATTTTAATGAATTTCCTCTAGTGTTAATGATACGTGAATTGTCAACAACATTGGAGAAAGTCTTTTGACTACAACAAAATTTAAAAAGTGAAAAGGCCACAAACAGATTGCTGCACCAGCATCAGCTGCGACCAGAATTCATCTCACACGGTGATTGGATCATGGTTGAATCTCGAGCGGGTTGCACAGCTGTCTGGGGGCTGGAAAAGTTGGGGTTTTTTTTCATATTACTACAAATCCAATATTTCATCTGAAGGAATCAGTTTGTTTTTACATGGGAATAGGTAAAACCAGACAATGGTCTTTTCTTTTTTTTTTAAATACAAATCTGAAATAGAACAACTGCCTTATATAAAGTATAAAAGGCTTGCTTTTGACTGATTTTTTTTTTTCAGCTCGTTGTTCGGTTTTCCAAAATGCAATCACAACTTTCAATGGAGTTGAATTTAACTACTCAATGCCTGCACATTGCTACCACGTCTTGGTGCAGGACTGCAGTCCAGAACTGAAATTCCTGGTGATGATGAAAAGACTTGAAGAGTCTGCTGACCTTACAGCAATAAATGTCAGGCTCGCCAACCAGTAAGTAACTGTGAACTTAATGACAAATAGGTATTAAGCCGAATATGCTACAAATGTGAAGACCAGATAGTTAGGGCAGATTGGTGCTAGCATAAAACTCAAGCAAAACTTACTGATGTCAGTGAAAAGATTTCTAGGTGTCGCTGAGATTTGGGACTTTGTCTTTCAAAAGCGATTCTGAAATATATCTGAGGTTCACAGTAACCTAAAATCCTTAGTGCCCAAAGTTCTTCATTAATTTGTTAGCATTTAACCATCTCATTTCAGTTCTTAGTAATTAGGTAGACACATAAACTATAAATCCAAAAGGGACTATTATAATAATTTAGTCGGGCCTCTTACACTAAGCTAATAATTAGAACTAATTAGCACCCACAATCATCTCAGCAGAGACGTTGAGAAGTGGACATAGCTAAAAAGGGAATTACTTATCCCAGATTAGAGGCACTCTCTTAGGTCATCGCTTATTTGGTGCATAATATTCGAAATTAACTTAAGACACGCTTTGTTTCATCTTGGAGCAATCACCTCTGCCACCACAGGTTCTCCTTTAAAAGTATAGTCTGCCACTCTAAGGGATTATGCATACCAAAATCATAGGCTTTGATCTGTAAGGTTTCATTACCAGTAATCATTTATTTCTGAAAATTGTGTTCCTAACTGTGCCACAATGTTAGAGAATCAGAGAGAAACTGGTATTCCCGTCACCTGTTTTGTGAAGAACAGAGGGATGCTTGTTTTATAGACTGTATCTTTGTGATAAAGACATCCCTCGTCACTGTATCATTCCCAACCATTTCACGCAACTGTATGTATGTGCTTTTGATATGCTTGAACTTCACATTTCTTTGTAAGAGCAAAACCTGCTCAAATAAAACACTACAATGCACAGACTATTCAGGCTGTAAGAGAACCGCTGTAGGGAATCCAATTGCCCTTTGAAATGTAAAGTACCTTCAATTTATTCTAAGGTAAGAGCAATTATGCTGTTCTGCAGCAAGGGTCCCTGTAGCCTGGTGTCTTCCTGCCTGAGCTGTGGCCACAAGCAGACACTGAGAAACGCCTAAAGCCGGGGAAAGGTGTACTGTGAGCACTCCTTCTGGCACGTTTTCCTGGGCACTCTCAGTCTTCTTCCCAAAGAGTAGCAGATGATTCATGCCAGAATGATATGAGCAGCCTGTGGTGTTGGTTTTACCAGGACTAGAAATTGTGAGCTGAGTAGGGCGAAAAGAGAAGCATTTGTTTATACTAATTTCCTCTACTCAAAGTGAGGTTGACATGTATGTTTCCCATGGACACATCCAGTTGAAGATTAATGGTGTTCAAGCCTCAGCAAATGTTCCATACACATCTAATTCTGGTAAGAGACTCATCTTTATATTTAATTTAGTCTTTTCTGATCTCTAAAAGAAGCAGAGGATGTGATCCTTCAAACACCTCTCAAGATAAATTTGAGAAACAATTAGGTGACTTTAACATAGCTTTCACAGGGGGTGAGCAAAAAAAGAGATGTTGATCCTGTGTAGCTCCACACAAACCAAATAATGCAGGGCTGTGGTACCTTGTGCTGATTACAGAGACCCACAGAACAAGCATCTAGATGTCCCCTGGCCACAGCCACCCTTGTCACAGGGCAGGGAGCAGTCTTTCTCATTTCCCCATCTCTTTCAAGAAACATTAGAGCCTGCATTAAGTCCCCAGGAATTTAACCACTGGTTCAGGTTGGACCCTAAACCAATAACTTCCTTTTAAAAGTAATCCTTTTTGGCTTTTTTGTTGCAGATGCAAGCGTGCTGATCAGCAGCGAAAAGGAGGGCCTGTCACTAAAAGCCCCAGATTATGGATTAGATAAACTCTATTACGATGGGCATAGACTTGAGGTATTTTTAAAAATTATTTTCAGTGGTTTTATTTTTAAAACAAAACCACTTAAGTGCACCTTTTATTTATTTCCACAAAGATTCAGGTTGCTTTCTGGATGGCTGGGAAAACATGTGGAATTTGTGGAAGATATGATGCCGAGAAGGAGAGGGAGTATCAAATGCCCAGTGGATACTTAGCTAAAGATGCAGTGAGTTTTGGTCAGTCCTGGATCATCTCAGAAGACCCCTGTGCTGGAGGTACTAAGATTCTAACACATATTAATGTCACTGCCTTTGACTCACCGATCAGTCGCATCAATAGATGATTTATATTAATTGTAGCACAATCATCGTGGTTTTCGCTATTTTTGTGATTAGTGGCCACAGACTAAAAAACCTGCTGTTTCTCCTGAGTTTGGCAGTTCGCTGCAAGGTCTGGTTTTGTTGCAGTTTTATATCAACCTCTTAAGCACTATGTAGTTACCTGAGGTTTGTGTGTTCCAGATAAAATTATAAACTTAAAACTCCCTAAGATGGTAAGTTAGCATGGAAAGTAGGTAGTTTGACTGTTGACAAAAGACATTTTATGCCATCCTGAATAGTTGCATTCTTTATTTCCATTCTGTTATTTCCATGCCTTCAGTTTCCCAGAAAAAAAAGAAAATCTAGTCCTGGCTAGATCAAACTAGAGGGCATTTGATGTGAGAAATAACTGTTTTAATCTCCTCAGGCTGAAGATTAACTTAATTTGAAACCTTCAGCCTGGGAATGATTGTTCTCACCATCCAGGTCCTACATAAAAACAGCGATATGAACGTAGCGATTAAGGTGCAATACATTTTGTGTGGAACCCAACCCTCTGCGCATATGGTGGCATTTTTGGAATATATTCCTAGATGAAGCTCCCCTGGGGAGACTGGTCCAGGAAGGCCTGGGTCACAGAAGCTTCAGGACTAATCTACTTGGCCATGGCATGGCAGATACGGTGCTAGGCACAGTGCAGAAGTGGACATTCAGATGTCTAGGAGCCACTACTGCCCCCAGATGAAGAGCTGTCATAGTTTGGGTAAAGTTGAGTGCCAGCTGATCATGGTTTTCACTTGTACCTTTTTGGATTTGGACACCTGTGTCCTACCTAGATCTTACCTGTACACAGGACTGTGCCCTACGTGCCTGATTTTCTCACAGCCTAAGCCATTGACAGAAAATAACTCACTTCAATCAGATTTGATTCATGTAGCTTGTGTCACTTGGTTCATCCACTGGTCTTAGCTTTTACTAATTCTGCAAATTAAGTCCAAAAATTTATTTATATAAATTCTGTAGCTGCTTTAAGAGAATTCATGTTTTGCAGCTTGCAAGTTGCAGCGCAGATTTGTCAAAATTGAGAAGCCGGGTGCATTTGAGAAGGCGGCAGCAAAATGCTTCTCCGTGGAGCCAGTTCTACGCTGCGCAGAAGGCTGTGCAACAGCCAGCACCGTTCCCCTCTCCGTGGGCTTCCACTGCGTGCCAGCTGGTGAGTCTGCACAGAGGGCACCTGTGCGCAGCACAGCCACTGTGTCCTGACTGTGACTCTGCGGAAAACTGGAGTTGACCGTTCTAACATGTGTGTACCTCCATGTGCAAAAAAATCTCCTCACTCAACCTCTGTCTCCTCTTCTCTTATTTACAGACTCCACTCTCAACTTGGACGGACAGATTAGGCTAGACCTGAAATCTGAGGACATTGTGAGCGAGGTTTCTGCTCACACCGCGTGTTCCTGCCCACAACGGTCGTGCCCGGTGTGACACCCCACTTCACAGGGTCCACTCGTTTCTGGGTGTCGGTCAGCCCAGCCAGACTGCGACCCTGCGGACACGGCTGGTTTGGACAGTCGGAATAAGGCCCTGTCCCCTTCGGGAGATCCTTTTTCTCGGTTATTCTGGGATCTTGAAAATAATTCTGGACGCCCTTCGCCGGGTTTGATCTTTTAATAAATCGTTGCTCTGTAAAAGCGGCCAGAGAAGATCATTTCTCTGTGAACCAGCGGCTCCCTGCATGGGCCTCCCACGGCCACACCACCGGGAACGCCCCGGCCCGGCCCATACACCCGGAGGCTGCCGAGCTCTCACC
>NW_010401575.1:0-6969 GCF_000710305.1 Buceros rhinoceros silvestris
GGGCGCGGGCTCTGCTCAGCCGCCTGCCGCCCGCGCTGCGTCAGCCCTCACCTCCTCCGCGCCCGCTTCATTCCTCCCGCTCTCTCTGCCGGCCTCCTCCCGCCTGCCGCCCGGCGAGGCTCTCTGCGAATCCAGCCCTCTCTGTTAGCCTTACATGGTGTAGTCCTTACGTCTAAGTTCCTGGGTTCGTTTCTACCCTCAAGGTGAAACAATGCTCCCACTTAGGACGGCTCTTCAGTCCCCCCGCGCCTCAAGGGTGGCTTCTGGAGCGAAGGAGTGCGGGTGCAGCAGCGAGGGCTTCTTCCCGAGGGCACGGTGAGATGTCCTGGCCGCAGCGGTGCCTGCCAGTTACCCGTCTGCAGGCTGCGGGACCTGACAGAGCTCCAGCCAAAAGGCAGGATCTGCGCTTATAGAAGCACCTCATCGACCTGTACCAAGAGCTTTAGTAAAGCATCCAAACAAGATCGAAACGAAGCTGGCTGCCCCCCACCATCCCGCTGGGAGGGTGAGCGGAGCGAGCTGCGTTCATGCCGTCGGCGTGGGAGGATTTTGCCGCGCCAGCCAGCGACGTGAAAAGGCACGGCGCTGGCTGAGCTCCTCTCCGTGAGGAGGTTGTACCTTCTGAGACAGGGCATGCAGCTGTGAGCGTGTCTCAAGGTGCACGGTTCTGTTTCGGAGAATCTTCTGAGGTAATAAATTGAGGAAGCATCATTATTTGATAATGCTCAACAGTGCTCTGACAGCAGTAGATGGTACCACTTCTCCCTAAGATACAGACTGAGTTTGCAGAATGTTTTGACTTTTTTCAGTAGTCACATTTTACTTCTTTTCAATGTTTGTAGTAAAGTATTTTTCACATTCTGACCATATCAGCCAGAAAAAGCTCTAGAAAAAAATTTCAGGAAGGGAGAGTTAAAAGTGAAGGCATTCTTTGAAATGAAATCAGAGATCCAGTCCAAAGGCTGCAGGAGTTTTTCCCCTTCACTTTGGGAGAGGAAATGTTTGATGTCATCCCTCACCAGCACTACAGGTAAGCATATTCTTAGCTGTAAGACATTAATTTCCTGACACTTGAGATAGGATATATCCTGCTGTGGTCTTTCAAGAGATGTTTCCACAATTTTGGGGTCTCGCGCATGTATTTTTAGGTTGCAATTAACATTTTCAGTGCAATTTCTTTTCCCTTAAAACTTGTTGGCAAGATTTAGAAGGAGAATGGTTAGTTCTGGCATGTTTACATTTAAATAAGATTCCTTAAGTATTATTTAAAATGTACGTGAATGGTGCCAATATTTAGAAGAGGAAAATTGTTGTGATTCTTACTTGTTATCACAGTGGAGAGAGGGAGCAGCTAAGACTTTCGTTTCTCAACACACTCATAAACGATCTAGATCTCTGAATAAGGGTGTGACGAATCTGCAGAGGGTACGGAGTGATTGACAAGATGAATGGGAAAGAGCTGGTATGCATTCTGTGCAACGCAGGCCGCGTGGTGTGATCAAAGGGGCAGTAGGTACAACAAATCTGAAGTGATACCTTGCGACAAATTACTCCATTATGGGCCACATTGCCGTGGTGGAGACAACAAGAACAGAGGAATACGACCGGCTTCCGTAGCTGTTTGTGGAGAAAGTGATGAAAGTGGTCACGAACGCTGACATCTTCAGGCCTCAGGCTGTGATTGCAGCCGCTCTTAAGCCAGAGCTATGAGAAAATTTTATGCATTTAATCAATGCAATAACTGTTGGGAATTGACAAATTCTGTTGCATTCAGCATCTGTGATACGCAAACCATATTCCAGATTTATCCTGACAATATATGAGATGTGTACTGACAGCCATGTGATGGCTACACATCTGATGGGCATCTATACGTTGCTGAGGCAAACAAATGTACTCAGAACAGGTAGTGGACTTCCCGCTTTTGTGATACAAAGACACAAGTTGCTGTGAGCTACAGGAGATGATAATAAGGTTCTGTAATTGTTGCAGTTATCTTGTGTGGAAATGATGCTTGGTCAGAGCCAAATATGTTACAGTCATCCTAATGAGTGATACAATACAAACATCATCAGTGTTTGCATAATTCCGCTGTTGGTGGCAAAAGACAAACCGTAAATAGCACAGTCTTGCTGCAGTCAGGTAGGAACATGGATCTGTTCAGTTGCGTAAATGGGACCCGTGCAGACCTACAAAGCAGTAGGCAGAGAGATCAGTCAGACTACGAATGCAGAGGAGTGGATATTTGCTCTTTAGTGCGTGAAGACAGTGTGGTTTCCACAAATAAATATTGCTCCTGGCATTGTTTACCATGCAATAGGTGATTTTAAGGTTATTCAGGCCTGTTGGAGGATTTTTCACAAGTGAAGCACGAACCTCAGTCTTGATAAAAATCAAAACAAAACTACCAGAGATTATTCCACCCCTGAGTAGCAATCAGTTTGCTAAATGTGAGGTTGGAACACTGAGAAGATACAAGCAAAAACCCAAAGGGCCTTTTTTTGTTTTATCTTTAATTTGTAAATTGAATTTAATTCAATTTTTATTAATTGAAAAAGTGGTATTCTTAGTAGTTTCCATGTGTAAGTAAGTACTCACATCAGTGCAGGGAGCAGAGCCCTCCCCAGCTGGGGCAGGGATCACATGTCCCTGCCCGGGGTCATTGACTTACAGGGCTTTTCTAAGGAGATCACTCTGCTTTGCTGTCTTTGTAGCATAGCAAATCTTGCATAGAAATACCAGGGAGCCCTACAGCTGGAGCCAGAGGAACAATTTCAGCAACAGTAACATCTTCATGTGCCTAATGACAATGCTAGGGTGTACTTCTACACGTTAGCAGCTTTCATCATGGTGCAGCTCAGAACAGGTAAACAACATACCCTGGTTATTTACTGTGGAAAAAAAAAAATAAGAGCTGGTAGAAGATAGACCATGAATGATAGTCATGGAGCCTAGTGTCATTTGCCTCAGGTAGAAATATCTCTTTTCTAACCTGTAGGGAGTATATTACTGTGACAAAAAGTGACTGCAAGGTTCAAGCACACTACTTTTATTTGAACTTCTCTTACAGGTTTACTATGCCACTGTTGCAGGTTTTCATGGATACAATGGAAGAATGCTCTATTAGTACTTAAAAAAGCAAGACTACAGTGTAATGACCCAAAATGCACTAAAGATTACATGTACGTTAATTAATCACTTATGTTTATGAACTTACAACATGCTAAATATTCACTTAGCCCTCCAGGTAAGGGTTAGGAATCCCAGAAGAGTGACCTTGGCTGGTCCTGACCAAGAGGGAAGAGTGCCCATACACTCCCAATTTTCCTACCCAAAACTCATGGTTTTTATCTCTTGTTGTACGTGGCATTTGGAAGGCCATGCCTGAGCGGATTATACTATCTGGGATGTTTATCTTTGGTGGTGTGATGGCCCTTCCATGAGCAAGATTTAGCCTGTACTGTTGTTTTGCTAATTTGGTGATGTCTAATACTGAGTAGTGGTTGAATGGGGCTCAGAACATTTTATTTAAGGGATTTTTAAGGATTCACTTCATTTCTGTTCTTAGTAGGATGCAGTATTCAGACAACTCCAGGCTAAGCTGTTTCCACAGCCCCCCCAAAGTTATCTCTGCATAGATAAGGCAAAGCTCCAGACAGAAGCTGAGTAAAATTAATGACCCCCTGCATATCACCTTTGTTCTCAGAAACCTGTTCAGTGGTTACATTTACTTCAACATCTGAAGCACCTCCTGGCTGAAGCTGATGTGTCAGCGCTCTTTTGGAACAGTATCTGCTAAGGCCATATGATGTTCTGGTATTCTGATAAGAAAGACGTTACAAGAAAGTCAGCAGTATTGGCTGCGGACTCCTCTGTGACATCTCTCCAGGCACCTTTTGAAGTCACTGCTTAGTAGTGAAGTAACTGCTTAGTTAGTATTGGACAGGAAGGAAGCATCCCTCAAAAGACTGGTTCGCAAAATTTCTATGTGTGATTCCCCCTCTTTATAGGCTGCACTGAGTGTTCTTTCTAGTCCATGTCCACAGTAGGTAATGTATCAGAAGGAAGGAAAGACCACAGTCGTGCTCCTTGAAAGCTCTTATGTCCTGTTGCAGTTTTTATCTGTTCACAGTGTACATGCACCTGCTTGGAAGCTGACTGCTGTATAGCCTCTCCTGTGCAGGAAAAGGCTTTTTATACCCAGTTTAACCCTTCCATATAAGGTCCTCAGATAAGAAGTCAGTGCTGTGTTTCCTTCTCCTTGCACTGAAAAAATAAATGGGTCATAATTCCAGTTCCCTCAGAGATTTGCAGAACATTGCCTAATAATAAGATATTAGTAGAATGACCTCAAGGATCAAAAGCCAAGAGTAAGTAGCTGACATCACCTCCATCTCATTTTCTTAGGAGATGAGGAGTATCTTCATTGTGATTTTTGTATGCTTGCGGTGTCAGTTCGAGATTCGTTAAATTAAAAGGAGCTTTGCTCTTGAATTCCTCTGGTGTCACCAGCATCCCTTTCTTCTGAGCTGGATTTCATTCTTCCAGATGAATAGAGTTTTACACATTGTCTTGCAGCTTTTCCTGACATACAGGGTACTTCATCACAAAGAAGTCCTTGTAGTTATTTGGTATAAATTAATCAGCTGTTATTTACTGGCCCTTACAAATGAGTGGCAACATTCTGTTGCTGCATGTCTATTTGAATTATTTGCAATACCTTCACACTTCTGGATAAAGGATCTCTTCCAGATTCAGATGTTGCAGTACACTGTTATGGACGCTGGGTGGCAGTATAGACGCTCGGAAGATCGCGGGCTGTGGCGGGAGCTAGGAGCCACCCACGAAGGGCGAGGCCTCTCTAGGGACCTTTAAAGATCTCTGCGCCACACAATAAAGCGGCCATTTTTCATCCTCTGTAGCAGAGAAAGTGATCAATGTTCCCCCTTGACGGAAGAGGTCAGGTGCCAAATATCACAACAAGTTTCCTCATTCAAAATGGATAGGATTACAGCAGGCTGGCTGTTGGTGAGAGGCATAAACATCAGACAAAGTCATAACAGGCAGAGGCATTACATGCAGAAGCTCTGTTCAGTCAGCGGATGGCAGAGCTAATTTTTAAAGATATTACTGTGTGAGGAATTTTATGTAGCCCTGTCACAAACTATTTATTCAGTTCATAGTACTGGATGCCTGTCTATTCATACTGTAATTTGACAAACATGTACATTTTAGTGTTTCTTTTGAAATAATAATAATAAAAATCAATTATCTTAATGGGGTTGTAATAAGCTACGCCAACTTTCTGACTGGAAAATAGGGAGATGTGTTATGAATTGCTTGGAAAAATAAAAAATTTCCTTTCTTCTTCACATCACAAGCAAGTGCATCACCTTTATACAGGGCAGAGATACAATTCAAGTCCAGTTTTTCTTCTGTAACAATCCCAAGTGATTTGGAGTTAAGAAGACCTGCTTTGATCTGAGAACAGAAAGATGCTTTAGAAGCTTTGCCAGGCACTTTTGGCAGAAAATTAACTGAGACTGAACTCCTTGGTCGTGGAGTTTACTGGAATAATTCCAGTATTCAAACACATTCTTTAGTGCATTGTGGGGCAATTTTTCATTGCGTTAGATCTTTTATTCCATACTGTTAATAGGTGGACGTAGATGCTCTTCTTGATTGCAGTGTGGTTCACAGTTTGGGTGCTTTTGGTGCTTGGTTTTGCTTTGTTTTTGTTTTTATCCTCCAACAATGTGAATTAAAGGTTTGCAATACAACAGTAAGAACACTGAAATGTTTTGCATTATTTCAGGAGGTACAAAGTAGATAAATCAAAGAGCAGAGAAGAGACTCGGCCAAAGGGATCTTGTAGTACCTTTGGGTTAGATAGCTTGACCACCTCAACAGAGAAGTTTTTAGCAACATTTCATCATCTTTCACTTTATGTAGGAATGCTATCGCAAGGCCTCCTCTCTCAAAACCCTGCAGGGGGTCGGGGCTCCCCAGGCTGGCCCATGCAGTGAGTTGTTAGAGCGCTGCCTGTCCAGGAGCAAACTGAGCGGAATGGGTGCAGTAACTGCCTTTTGATGTGCGGCAAATGAGATGTGTTGGGTGAAACAGACTGCCAAAGCCTCTCTGTTTTATTTGCTTCTCCTGCAAACCTGTTCTGCATCTTTTTGGATATGCCTGTGAGAGCCATCTCAGCACTCTCCTGAAAACTTCATGTCTTGGACTGAGTGGTCTGCCAGGGAAAATTATAGTTGACAAAGGGCTGCAGACTTCAGCATGATAGGGGGTGAGTGGGGATGAGTATGAGAGGGATTCTCTTGCTCTCTGAATTTCTTAGAAAGTGGGAGGGAAGAATTACAGTGTCTGTGTGAGCTCCTGGTGCAGCGGGGAATATGACTTTGTAAGGGTTAGACGAGCAGTGAAAATGATAAGCTCTCACAGGACGGAAAACAGTTCTCCCTCATTCAGGAGAGGAAGCCACTTCTTCCTCCCCGCAGGACAGGAAAGTCTGTCTCTCTCTCCTTTTAAGCAATGATCCCTCTTTTGTGTGCCTAGGTTTACTGCTGAGGCATTTCACTAATAGCCTCTCCACACCTTCTTGTTACTTGCTGGTGTGCTATGAATACTTAATTTGGCCCACCTTTCCTGCCCCAAATCAGGCCCCAGAAACTACCTCCGCCCTTCCACCCCCAAATCTTTTTAGCACCCAGTCGCCACGCCTACTGCTCCCCTGAGCGGGGGCCAAAGGCAGCTAGTCAGAGATGCGCCATGCCGTGCCAGAGGATGTTGTGCAGGACCCCGTGGCTCTGCAGACAGGGCAGGGCCGGCTGCGGGTACCCCTCCGCCTGGCGCCGCTGCTCTCCCAGCTGGTCACAGCGCAGGGGGACGGAGACAGGGGCTGCAGCAGACCCCTCCCCTTGGCAGGGCGGCCCCTGCGCCCAGCACTGCCCTTCCCTG
>NW_010401576.1:0-4201 GCF_000710305.1 Buceros rhinoceros silvestris
GGATTTCATTAAGGTAATTCGAGGAGTGGGTCCCTCGACCCTTAACAAGTCCTAAATAAAAAACCTGATAAAACCAGTTGCTTAATATAAGAAATTAAGAAAGATAGTATTCCTTAAATTAAAGAAGGATAAACTTCTTACCTCCACAGCATTACATTGTTGTTGATGGTGCCGTATAAATAAAATATGCTGAACAATTCAGGGGTTCTAAACAACACTACAGTGGAAATTCAACGGGTATTGGTATTGTGTATCTGTAAGAAGCACTAAGTTGTCCCTTCCCATAGCAGAGGGATTGGACTAGATGGTCTTCAAAGTTTCCTTTCAACCCCAGTTGAAACAGTTCTTGTGATGTGTGAAAATCTTCACAACAGACCTGCAGTCTTCAGCTGTGTGTGCTGAGCATGGGTTAACTTCCTGCAGTTCCCACAGACTACATATCTCCTTTTCACTGCAGCACCCACAGATCTCCGAGCCTGCTGCAGGAGCCAGACAGCCCAGATATCAGCAGTGCCAGGGTGGCTTTTTTTCCTAGACAAATACATAACTGGAATAAAGTTTGCAGAGACACAGGATTTACATGAAGTCTCTTTTTCAGCGGTCCCCCCAGGTTAGATCTCTCACCTCTAGCAGGAAGCTTGACATACACTTGCTAACATCACCATTCTCATTCTCAGGCTTCAATGCTGCCACTTTCACATCTTTCCACTCAAACCTGCCAGTGATAGAAGTTAATAATCCAGTCAACAGTATTCCATTCACAATAATGTTTTAACAGTTTCACAGTCAGCATATTTCACCACCCTTACATTGCTACAGTCAACAAATCTTTGTTTCCAGTAGCTACATTAACGCTTCTTATCCACTAAGTACCAGTACAAGCCTAATGAGGATACTGGGATAGACATCTTTGAAGGACCAGAGAAATTGTTCATATTTTCTACCACTCTTTCTCCTTCAAGCAAGAGTGGAAGAAGGAAACTTCAGCTGAGGACAGTGTTCCTTTTATTATGTTCACACTCCATTCAAGATGGATTTCTTCCACCTCATGAGCCTGTACAGCTGTTCTGTCTCAGAATAACCAGAGCCCTTTGTTTAATGAGCTGGTTGAGAGCAGTGGTCCGAGGATGCACAGCAGAGTCCTGTGAGGCGTTGAACCAGCGCTGGAGCTAGAGCTGCCCATAACAGCAGCACTGCGTGACTGGCGGCACTGTTCCATGTTCGACACTACCCTAACACAGCTGTTCTGCTTCTGGACCTGTGCTGGCGCACGCATGCAGTATGACACGGAGGGAGACCAACTAACCAGGTTAAGTCTCCACAGGCTTATTGACCCTCTCCTTAGCACAGCGAATTCACCTCTCCTGTTTCCCAGACCCTATCTCTGGTTAACCCTGGCAACACATTCCTGAGGCATCTAGGTCGGAACCACAGATTTGCCTCAGGTTTTCCTACCAGGACCTACTCTTCTAGTGAAGGAGGAGGAATCAATCTAGCTGCTGAAATGTATGGATCACACCACACTGTCTTTTTGACATTTTGTTCTCTACCAAAATTAAACCTCGTTTCCCTTTCCCCCTGTATGATCTCAGGCTTAGTTAGCCACATCCTTCAACTTAATCCTATATGTCCAATGACCAGCCATTTTCCTTTCCCACCGGGTTATTAATAACATTAATGTCCAGGTATGTGCACATTATCTACAAAAGATGCCTGAAAAGTCCCTGTAGCCCTTAGCAAATGAAAGGTTCTGTGCTCATCTTTGTCCTATCTGCTGCGTTATCATCTTGTGCCACAGCAAGTTCTGCGAAGATATTCATGAGCTGTACAGCCTCCTAGATCCTTGGCCCTGTGCCTTACACAGGTGTATAAATGCACATACGGAATCTCATCCATGCTCCCTTCACCGCTGAAGCGTTTGATCTGCTCTTCGGGGAGCTTCTGAGACACAATTCAGTAAATGTTTGCAAGGCAACACAACACAGCAACTCTCAAGCAACTTGGAAATTCTTGGAAAAGCTTGGCACAGAGAAGCCTTCAAATCATGTAAGCTTGTAGTACAACAGCTCTTTCGTTTTCCAGAATAATTAACACCTTAGTGGTTCGTTGCTTACCACTGTCTTGCAGTTTCTGTCTGTACTCTCAGCCTGTAGAAATTGCAGGTCAAATAGCATGGCTGCAAGTCTTCCCTGTAAAGTCAAAAGCAGCTTTAAGAATTGACAGTTTGTGACTGGTTTGATAGGACATAAAAACTCCCCTCCACACCTCTGCACCCAGCAAAACAAAGTGAGTGAGGGGACAATCATACTAGGAAGAAAAGCAATTATGCAGCCATATCACCGTGTTAAAATCGACAGAGGCACACGTGAGTTTTTCTTAATGGGAGGAGAGGAAAAGTTCCCTGACTTGTGGCAGCAAATCCTTTCCCAACACAACCCTGAAGTTAATAAAAAAGTGCATAGAGACAATGTACCTAAAACTTCACATATTCAGTTGTTTTCACCATGTTCCAAACTCTATTTCCATGTAATGGAGCTGGATTAAAGAAAACATTTGCTCCAGCTGAAGCCCTGCCTGCACTTCTGGCAGCCCTTTTGCACCTCTACCATAGAAATAGATTTTATGCAGCATGATCAGAAGGAAGTCAATAAAAAATTAAGTCCTTTACCATAACTGAACTGCCAGTTCAGTTAAACTGATTTAAATGATCATGAGATAATAGAATTTTCAGTTCTAGAAGCAGTAGGGAGGGGCATTAGCAGAACTGCCACCTTGGACTTCCGGAAGACAGACTTTAAAAGACAGACTTCAAAAGACAGACTTCAACCTTTTCAGGAGACTGGTTGGCAGGGTCCCTTGGGAGGCTCTCCTGAAGGGCAAAGGAGTCCAGGAAGCCTGCACAGTTCTCAAGAGCAGAATCTTCAAAGCCCAGGAGCAGGCTGTCCCAGTGAGCTGCAAGGCAAGCTGGAAGGGCAGAAGACCAGCCTGGCTAAACGGAGAGCTCTGACTAGAGCTCAAGAAGAAAAAGAAAATCTATGACCTATGGGAGAAGGGGCAAGTCACTCAGGAAAACTACAAGGATTCCGTGAGACAATGCAAGGAGAAGTTTAGAAAGGCAAAAAAAGCCCAGCTAGAGCTTAATCTGGCCACTGACATAAAGGATAATAAAAAAAGTTTCTATAAATACATTAGTGGCAGAAGGGATTAAGGAGACTCTCCATCCCTTGCCTAATGCAATAGTGACCAAATAATGACAAAAAAATAGTGACCAAAGATGAAGAAAAGGCTGAGGTGCTCAATGCCTTCTTTGCCTCAGTCTTTAATGGTCAGACCAAGTCACTGGGTGCTTGGCCTCCAGAACCAGATGGTGGAGATGGAGAGCATTATGAAGGTTCCACGATCCAAGAGGAAACAGTAAGTGAACTGCCGCACAGCTTAAATGTGCAGAAGTCTATGGGGCAGGCTGAGATCCACCCAAGAGTGCTGAGGGAGCTGGCGGGGGGGATCGCCAAGCCACTTTCCATCACTTACCAACAATCCTGGCTAACAGGGGAGGTACCAGCTGACTGGAGGTTGGCAAATATGACGTTGATCTACAAGAAAGGCCAGAAGGAGGCACCAGGGAATTACAGGCCTGTCAGTCTGACCTGTGCCGGGGAAAGTTATGGAGCAGATCATCCTGAGTGTCATTATGCAACATGTAAAGGATAGTCAGGTGATCAGACCCAGTCAGCATGGATTTAGGAAGGGCAGGTCTTGTTTGACCAACCTGATCTCCTTCTATGACAAGGTCACCCATTTAGTGGACAAAGGAAGAACAGTGAATGTTGTTTACCTGGACTTTAGCAAGGCCTTTGACACATTTCCTATAACATTCTTCTGCAGAAACTGGCTGCCTGGACAGGTGTACGCTTCCCTGGATCAAAAACTGGTTGGATGGTCAGGCCCAGACAATCACGGAGTTAAATCCATCTGGCAGCTGGTCACCAGTGGTGTTCCTCAGGGTTCAGTGGTGGGGCCTGTCCTCTTCAACATCTTGATCGATGATCTGGATGAGGGGATTGAGGGCACCCTCAGTAAGTTCACAGATAATACTAAGCTGGAAGATAGTGTTGATCTGCTTGAAGGTCAGGAGGCTCTACAGAGGGATCTGGACAGACTGGATCGATGGGCTGAGGCCAATTGTATGAAATTCAACAAG
>NW_010401576.1:4393-15110 GCF_000710305.1 Buceros rhinoceros silvestris
CGTGGGCCGCAACAACCCCCGGCAATGCTACAAGCTTGGGGAGGAGTGGCTGGAAAGCTGCACAGCAGAAAAGGACCTCGTGGTGCTGGTCAACAGCCGATTGAACATGAGCCAGGAGTGTGCACGGGTGGCCAACAAGGCCAAAGGCATCCTGGCTTGCATCAGAGATAGCGTGGCCAGCAGTAGGGAAGTGATTGACTTGTATTTGGCACTGGTGAGGCCACACTTTGAATACTGTGTTGTCTTGGGGCCCTCACTACAAGAAGGACGTTGAGGTGCTGAAGCAGGTTCAGAGAAGGGCAATGAAACTAGTGAAGGGTTTAAAGAACTTGTCCTATGAGGAGCAGCTGAGGGAACTGGGAATGTTTAGTCTGGAGAAGAGGAGGCTGATCGCTCTCTACAACTGCCTGAAAGGAAGTCGTAGTGAGGTGGGGCTTGGTCTCTTCTCCCATGTTATGAATGGCAGGACGAGAGCGAATGGCCTTCAATTGCATCACAGGAAATTTAGGTTGGATATCAGGAAAAATTTCTTTATGCAGAGGATCACTAAGCATTGGAACAAGTTGCCCATGGAGGTGGTGGAGTCCCCATCCCTAGAGGTGTTTAAAAGCCATGTGGATTTGGTGCTGAAGGACATGGTTTAGGGACCCTGGCAGTGCAGGGTGAACAGTTGGACTTGATGATCATACAGGTCTCTTCCAACCAGATGATTCTGTGAAATGTTATCCAGATAGCTGGATTACAGCGACAGAGACAGCCCAGTACATAAAACAATAGGTATTTATTCAGCACAAAAAGTTCCATATTCAAATAGAAGTGTGTGTATGCTTTTTCTAGTACTTTTTCAAAAAGCAAAGTGCTGTAAAGAACCGCTAAGACTAACACAAAGACATGCTACTCATTTGGCAGAATGACTGTTTTATCCTACAACTGTAGGCCTGACAGCAGCTTATAAACTGTAAGGCAAATTAGGAACTCCTCCTCAAGTGAGTAATAATCTCTATACAGTTCCGGTTATTCAAGTGGAAAATTCACAAGAAAAATGTCACAAGACTAGGACATTATATGACTGCAACATCTCCTAGGATTACAGACAACATAATATGCAGGGGCAGGGTTATACACTCAGACAGAAAAGGACAAACTACTAAAAGATTCACAGTAAGTTGCCAGAAACACTTACTGACCAAGAAAAAAACCCAACCCTTACATATGTGATCACATGACATAATTAAGCACAATTCCCATTTCAGAGAAAACAGGTAAGTTGACATATAATGCTCAGAATTAGGACATCTACAAACTTCAAAGCCTGCAACTTTCATTTAAAGACAAATCCTTGATATTGTTGGTAAACAAATGCTGATAGCTCACAACTAACAGCACAGAAACACTACTTGAAATCTGGTTCCATTAATGACACAACTACAATCACTGGACACATAAGACCACCCAAATTATACTGGCAGACAGATCTTTCCATAGCTTCTCCTTTGCCAAAGTCCCGCGGCCTTCAGCGACTGACATCAAAGATGTGCTGCTGCAACTAGTTCGGTCTTCCCTCCTGTAGTTATCACCTGGATTAGGCTCCCTGAATTTGGTCGATTCTTTCCTGCTATCCAGTCATAAAAGGTTCTGTTTTAAAATAAGTGGATAAAACAGGTGAGAAGGAGGAAAAAATAAATACCAGTGTCAGGTATATTGACAGGAAGCACAAAATAAAAGCTTATTATTTTTCCTTCGTTTCCTATTGCCCTCTCTAGTGATTTCTAAGTATGTCGTAAACTAGCAATGAGATCACTGGATTCAGACCCTCAGAGCTGGACAGAGGCCCAGAGAAATCCATATGGCTTTACAGTGCACACGTAGGGTTTTGAGAACATCTCAAAGGAAAAGGCCAGGAGCTTAAAGTGCCAAAGTGGCAAGCCAAAGGAGCAAGTTTTTTCCAAGTTAAAAACAAAAAAAAATTGAAAAGTGGAAGGAGAGGCTTCTTATTTTATATACATATCAGAAACACAGATTCATAGCTAAAACAGAGCTGCTGAAACCGTTACTGCCAACAGGCCATTTGAACACTTAAATACTTCACTGTGAAAGTGGTCTCAGCACAAGACCAGGAAAGTGGTCTCAACTGAAAGCCTTAAGAAATCCAAACCAGTGCCAAATAAGATGGACCTATCCTATGTAGCACACCAGAACACTCCTTATCAAAATGTAATACAAACTCCTTACTCAAAATATAAAGTGCAATATATTTCCCAGGTCTATCAGCCCTTCCAGTACTGCAGTCATAGCAACTGCCACATTGCAACGTCCTGTTATCTGAGACAACGGCTTCCAGGGCACAAAATTCAACTGCATACAGGAGAAGATTTTCTACATCGTTCCCAAGATGCAGATGTTACCAGCACTTAACAACATTAGATGGTCTTCCTCCACAGCCAGTGAGATTCAGTTTTCAATGCTGGATTTAAAGTTTAGGGAACTAGAAACCAAGAAACAAACCAAACCATTCAACCTAATTCTCTCATAAGGAAAAAATACTTACAAAAAAAAAAAGGAATTTGTAAAACTGCAGTATTTGGCTAAGCAGTCTCTGGAGCACAATAAATTAAAGAGGTTTCTGGAACATTTTTAGGCCAACTAAATTCAATTGATGAGGCCCTTTTAAAGAGCCACATCAAACAAATGCACAGGCTTCTCACAACAAAACCATTTCCCACTCTGACTTCCAGCTTAAAAAACACCAAAACACACAAAAAATGAAATCTAATGGCAGAACTAAACTACTCTATGCATTTATCTATTGCTAATTGTTCAATTTCAGTGTCAGTTCTACAAGACTTCAAAAATGCATATGAGTAAAGCCCTTTACAGTGCATGATTCATCTTTGGTTTTCCTGAAAGAGACAAGAGAGTTGTGGTTTTTTATTTTCTTCCTTTTGACAGCTCACCTTCAGCAGCATCTTTGCTACTCCCCATCACATGGCAGAAAGCCATACTTACCCTGCACCTTCTCTAGCCGAGATAAATGAGAAACAGTAAGCTTGTAACCTCAGCCTGCTGTTAACATAAGCTATAGGTACTGTTTCAGCATCCTGCAACATCATTCAGGACAGGCCTTTGCGGATGATGGGAAACAAAAACATTTTGACTGAGTTTTTCCAAACAAGAGCAGGAATTTTGCCAGCTGAGAAGTGAGCCAACACACCACAGACTGGGCAGTAAAGAGTATTTAAAAGAAAAAAAATCTCAAAGTTTACATGCCTGTTTGCAGTTTACCTTTAAGCCAGACTACTGTCTCCTGCATATACTGTCTGCAATTTAACTTGTCTACAGGCTTTGTGAGATTCTCTGTCTTCCAACTACTTAAGCCTGTGCAAAAAACCTAATGAGATTCAGAGACATACACAATAAAGAGATGACGGAAGAAGAAAACCACCCAAATCCAAGACAGCGGTTTAGAAAGAACATGCAGTAAGATGCATCAGCAAGAGGGACAGTGAGGAACTGCTTAGTTATCACACGGATACTCACTCAGCAATGAATTCTAAGGGTGTCCAGGAGCTGAAATCTGCGTCAGGCATCGACTTCCTGTTTGCTGGTGTATCTAAGGTAACCCTGTGATTAAAAAAGATAAGCCTTTTACTTACACATCATGTTTCTGATAAGCGCCACCTGCGTTTAGTCATTGGTGTAACATATGTTTAACTTCTGTACCACACGGTATGTATTTCCTTTGTATCCTCTACATGTGTTAACAGGATAGTCTTGAGTTTCAATGTATATCAAAGGTTCGAACATACAAGCCCTCACCTTCCTGACTCGTTGATGACATCCAGCCCCTCAGGGCAATCCCTTAGCCCACAGCTCCCTTCCAGTCTCTCTCGTGTAGACAGGGACTGGGGGTAACATGTGAACAAAGCAGAGCACACATGCACTACATCCGTGCTTTCACACAGCCTTACATCAGCTGCAAACGCAGAGATTAAATGCACAAGCTTAGAAAGTTTTGACTTTGATGATACATATTTATGCTATATGCATATTAAGGGAGGGAACTTTTCACAACTCTCCCACTGAGGTATAATTACTCTCAAAAATTCACTCAAGAACAGAGCTTTGCACAAGAACTAAGCAAGTGCAGAATGCCCAGAAGCCCAGTGATCTCGGTGTCTGCCTGTCTGTAAAGCTCTGTAGAAGGTGGTGTCAATTATCCGAACACTTTTAATGCTGCTGCTCTCTGACCTGAGGAAGTGTGCAGAAGAGCATGTCTATGAGGAAAACAGAGCAGGGAGAATTCAGGTGGTGTTTCAAATCCCTACATAGGCCTGGTAAGAAAAATAGTTGCAATTTTTGCAGCAGAATGGATAAACTTAGACATAATGAAGACTTATTAGGCCACCCATTTTTCACTAGCTTTCCTCATGAAAAAGCAAGCTGTGACAGGCAAATACAAGGTGGGGTTTTTTTTCTCCCACTGATCCTCAAAATAACCTGATTTTACTGATCAAGCATAGATATGCAGCACCTTATGAAAAAGCATCTTTAGCCAAGACAAATCTTGTCAAGTAACCCTTTGCCTTACTATTGTCACACAGCTAAGTCTAAAACTATGCTGAATAGCTCATCTCAGTTCTGTCTACACTGGAAAAAAAAAATCATCACAGATTAATGCATGGCTACAGCTAAACTGGTTAAAACTGAATCAAATTTTAATCCTAACATCAACTACTATTTTGCAAAGGAAAGGAAAAGAAAGAACTTGCGTATGTTACTTGCGTAACATTTTGCTCGTGCATTCAAGCTGCCTCCTTTCCCTGTGAAACAGTCTGAGAAGCTGTTTGTGTACTGTGAACAGGCCATCACAAGCATATCCATATGACTCTAGGTTACAGCAGTAATTAATAATGCAAACAGAGGCAACTACACAACTACTTACGGTAAAATGGCAACAGCAGCAGAACCAGATGGCAAGCCACTACTGGCACCAGCTAAACTCTGGCAAAGCTGATGCACTGCTCCTTTGGCCATGCCATAGCCAATCATCCCTAACAATTAAAAACAGGCAAATTAGAGCACAATCAAAACAGCTCTCAATAGCATCAGCAGTACGATAGAAACTCAGACTGTTTGATGAATATCAAGACCACTTACCACAGCCAGAACAGAATGAGACTTAAATACATCAAAACATACATATTAAAAAAGGAAAAAAGAAAAAACAAAAAGCTCTTATAGACATTCAGAAACTATCACAGAACTCATTTTACTCAGCACTATAAGCAGCATCTTACAAGTTAAGTACATTTAGTTAATGAATACAAATGTACCCTGAAGGATAGGACCTATAGGGCTAACCCTAGAAATCTAAGAGAGTAAGCATGAAGATGCTCACATACTTTAATAAGGCAATAATCTATTAATTTTAATCATATAGCTAAGGTGTTTGCAGGTTTGGACAGATACACCTCACTCCACTCCAGAACTGCAATTCACTTGGTCTGCACTCCAGGACTGACAGGCGCTTTCAAGAAAACTACAAAAAACCAAATAAACAAACAAAAAAACCCCCAAACCCTCATGGGAGAAAATTACTAAAGAACCTGTAGGTAAAGCAAACTTATTCCTAAACACTGTTGCTTTCCAGGCAGACAGTCTTGAGCAGTGTAAGAGCAACAGGAATGAGTGCACAAGGCACACTGGTCAGGTACAAAATCTGGACAATCAGGGAGCCATAGGTCTGAGATATCTCATGGTATGTTTCTGTCACACAGATGAAATATATAGGAAACATAAACATATTTTGTCTACTATAACTGGATGCCTTTCTACCCATCTATATAACTATACAACTCCTCTCTAATGTTCCTGAGGAAGCATTCTGCATCGAAGTTACAAATCTAATTTCGCATTGTAGAACCATTTCCATTCTATTCAATTAGACATTGTATAACACACCATTTTTATTAGGAGGAAACATGTTCAGCAGCAGCTAATTTATTGTTCCGATAAAAATATTTGCATCTCTAAGGTATTCTCCTCTTGTCTAAACCAAACATTCAGTCTTCTTAAACCTTTTCATGCTTCAACATTTCTCAGCCATCACTGTCAGTCTGCTTCTGCAATTGTTTACAATTTTCAGCATTTTTCAGTTTGCATTATGTGAATCAACGTTTTCACACAGGAAAATAAAAATCACAAAGAGCAAACAAGAAAAAGATTATTCCTTCCATAATGACTGGTAGTAACAAGCCTAACAAGTCATATTTGCAGAAGTTGAGTAACTGCTCTTTCCCAATTCTTCCTGATGTTAATAAGTTGCATGTGTTTGCCCAAAGCACTGCTGTGTTTTTTAGAAAAATGCAGACTCGTTGAAACCAGCTAGCTCAAAACATGAAAGCAAATCACTTTGATTCCTGTGTTGTTGTCTCTACCTCCCAAAACCACACAAACAAACAACATGAAAGTTTGCCAGAGTTCACTTTGTTCATTTGTATATGGCCAGTCAGTAGTACACAGTAAATTATTCATCTGCTTAGTCTCACAGAATAAGCCTTTTATTTTTGGACTACGCCAGATGCAGCTGTAAACATAGAAGATAAATAATTAACTCAAAAATATAGCATCTTTCTCCTGAATAGTTTTAGGCACAGCTTTCACAAATATTCATAATTTCTATGTTTTAAAATTTTACTGTCTATGTCTCATCAAAAACATTTATTAGTGAGACTGCAAGAAAGATTGGGAAATAAGAGTATTTGTCTCAAAATCTTTCCTCTCCCTGCCTGTGGGCTTGTGTGTCAGTGCTTTTTTCTTTCCTTCATTAATTTTAAATCGCTCCCAGATTCCTCCTTCTGTGCAGACCAAAATGGCAAGGAGCAAGATGAAAAAGCTCAATAAAGTCCACATTAAACAGCAAGTGGGGGGAAAAGCTGAAGGTCAGCAAGCTTATCTATGTCTAAAGCAAAGGTAGAGTAGAAACAGAACAAGCACCATTAACAGGATCAGCTGAGTCATCACCAATGGAAAAACTGGGCAATTAAGGACTCTGCCTTTCAGAGCACAAACAGGAGATTTAACTTTATTTAAGCACGGTACTTACAGCTTGTTATGTGCTCCTATTTTTCATTGTTTTCCAAACTTTTTTTACTGTATCATCGATTAGCCCAGAACATTCATCAATGCATGTCAAATATTACCCAAATACTGATTCTATCTATTTGAACTCCAGCTCCAAGAGATTCAGTATTGCTACCTGGACATTCACATGTTTCCTTAGGTGTTTCAGCAACAATTTTCCATTTGTATTAGATGTGAAGGATTGAGCAAAACTGTTGCTTCACACAGAATAATGCTCAGACTAAGAGGCAGGTATAACTGCTGATGTCCCAGCAGATAGCATGCATTGCATTTTACCTGGAGTTCCAGATAAAGCAGCTTGAGCTCCTGTTAAGGTCAAGAGGCCGCCTTCTTTCAGATGTTTTGTGGCTAGGTGGCTGGAAATAGTTGATGTCCAAACACTCTGCTTCCACATCAGATCACAGTTTTTGTATAAAGCTGATTAGGAAGAGAATTAACAAAATTACCTAAAAGATAGAAGATTTCCACCTCCAATTTTCTTACTGTCACAGAGTACCACAGGACTATGAAAACATGCTTTCTACCACTTTCTACTTCCACACTGGGCAAAATATCAATTCAGGACTTTCGTATCTACCTTCTCTCTGGGCTCCAAGACCCAGCTTCACAGCATATATTCCAGGCAATTACCTGCTTTCTCACTACCAAAAATAATAGTAAAAAAAAACCAAACACAAGACAGTTCCATTAGTTCTCCACTACTAGTTCAAAGACTTCCAAGTTCTTGACACTCCTGTAGGGGCTGCTTCAATCAATATCAAGGATCTCAAAACTCTCATTAGCGTCATCTAACCTTGTAGTAGCATGATCTGCCTCTTTCCATAACTTCATCACTGCCTGCAAAAGAGCTACACTCCATTAGTATGCAGACAGAAGACTCCACAAAATAAAGGAGTTGAATAAAAAAAAAAGTACTTCTTATCACCAGATTACTTCACAAACCAAGAAGCAATCTGTCTGACAGTAGCACTGGACCAAGCATGCGTGCCAGTGCCCCTACACACCGGAGCGCAACCTCTGGTAAGGCAGCCTACCGGGGGAGGTACATCGATAACTTCAAATGAAAGCAAAAAATCTGAACTTTCATCATTGCTTTTTATTATCAATATCTGTGTGGGGAAAGAAGAAAAACAGTAACTAGCCACGTCAAGGATTTTGGTATCCAGAAAGAACAATTTCCAGAACACAATATGGAAGAAGCATAAGTAACTTTGTGACATAAGCCACCCACCTATCCCAAGATATCTTGCTACCCTGCTACCAATAACATTACTGTAAATCATGGTTATGATAAATTAGAATTCAAAATATGGTACACAGTAATATAATGCAACTGCGGTGTGAGTGTGTCTTTCCACACTGTCTCTTTGCCTGTAATGTCCTAACTGGAAGAGGGCAAAAAGAACACATGTGATGAGATCTACTACAGACAGAAAACAAGGCTTTTTTTCTTTCTTTTCCTTACTTTTTAGTGGGTAAAGTACAAAATTTCATTCTCAATATTCCACGTTTAAAAGTTTTCCCTAACTGAAGGCTTTCTTCTGTAGCACGATCTCACATCATTAGACAGCTCCTTCCAATACTGTATTGCACAGTAATACCTTAGAGAACTACAGGAGGCAACTGACGTTTTACGCATAAAGCAATGAATCAGGACACCACATCTGTGTTTCTACCCAGCCACTGTCTCATGTCACTTGGTTGTGCCAGGTAACCTCAGCAAAAGTTGGTTCACAGATAATAATGCTGAACTCTGTCATAAAGTATATCAAGACTTTTCAGATAAAAACTGGTGCACCAAAAAGTATTACTGAGAATACTGGGCGCTGTGCAAATTAACAGTAAAAATTCAGAGCAGCACTAAGAAGCATTGTGACTGCGCTATCTTGTGCTTTCACGCTGGTGTCCTCTTCTGGACTCAGGAAGAAAGGTGATCTCAAATATCTTTATTACCACGATTTTTATGGATTCCTCTCAGATTTCACTCGTGTTTGCTAGCATGCATGTATCAAAGCCTTACATTTAGCTTTGGCGCTGCCTCCAGCCCATCCTCCTGCTACACACAAGATGGCATCCACTTTCTCTTCACCAAGAAGTTTTCCAACCTCTGTTGTCACCTTCAATACATAAAAGAAAAAAAAAATACTGAAGAAACTGGACTGACAAGGTAAAGGACTAAAAAGTAACTTCACGTTACTTTTCTCCAGTTATGTAGCCAAGTAACACAACACATTGAAATTTTTAAATTAAGTTTTAGATTTTAATTTTTAATATAACAGCTGTAAAAAATTAACATTTATGAGCTACAAAATCAAACCAAAATAATTGTGTTGGAAAATAGTTATAGATGAAAGTCAGAGTGTGTGATGTCACTGGAAATAACTGATTTGAGCTGTACTGAAAGATCTGACCCTTACCTGTATCATTAATAAAAGATTTTATTTTTGACTTACTTTTTGCTAGGTTCTTCTCTGGGTATGGTGCTGTTTAATATGAGAGATGAAACTCCAGGTCTGACCAGCACTACTGACGTCACTTTTGATGACAGTAAAAGAAATTAACAACTAAAGATTAGTCACCTTCTTGCTTCTATCTAGACTACAAGCATCAGTTTGAGTCTGGCCCCTCAGTTTGAGTTTGTGTATTTTTAGATACCCAGTATGTTTTTCTCTTTCAAATGTAAGTCTCCACAGCCAGTAATGAATTTGTTAGCTGTGAATTTTCTCTACCAAAGTGAAAAGCAAACAACCAATTTCTCAAAAAAGTAAGAAATCCACTGGTTTTCACAAAGGCTCAGTACTGAAAAATACATTGCAAACATTTTATACTACTTTTTAAAAGCCTTACAAGTTGTGTAGGTAGAAAGAAAACATACTGGTTAGTGATTCAGTTTATCAATAAGAAATAGGCTCAAAAGTTAACATTAAAAAACTAAGAGCTATCTCCTGAGAACAAAGCAAACCAGGTTTTAGGGTAGCTTGGATTCTCCCATATTTACCTGTGTGGAAACAAGTGCACTCTCTAGGGACCCCATCGGGGCGCAGGGTTTGCATGCTTTGAGTATACCACCTAGCTACACACAACACATACAAGAGTTGGGATATTAGAAAGAAGTGTTGCATCCTGTCCTAATCCATCTTCATTACACTCCTGTGATTCAGTCCAAGGCTTTTCAAGTCACCAAGAGAAAAATAGTGCAAAATTGCCTTATGTGCTGAACTTCTAGAATCCCAGATGAATCTCTTTCCACATATTAACACAAGAATGCAGTTAAAAGGAAATTACCAAGAAAAAAAAACAATCCAAAAAACCGAGAGAAGCAACGAGCAGAAGCTGGGATCTTCGGGCTGAAGGTTCTGCAGCAGGCCTACCACCGGCCGGGCACCTTAGCCCCACAGCAGCGGCTTCTTGCCTAGGATCGGACCCATCCCCGCACCGCCTTCCTCATTGCTGCTACTGCAGCAGCGGGCAACGGGCGAGAGGAGGAGAACGGCAAGGGAGAGAGGCTGGGTGCATCGAGCACCTCCACAGCCTCGCCCGGAGAGGGCCGCCTCAGGCACCTCGACGCGGACCC
>NW_010401577.1:0-5190 GCF_000710305.1 Buceros rhinoceros silvestris
TTCACAGTCTGTAATCCTCAGCGATCTCTGGAGGTGCAGGTCCTCAGGTCTCGGGCCTAGTCGGGCCTCTTCGGGCCAGCAGAGTCGCAGGAGGGCTCCCTTCGTAACGCTGCCCGGAAGCCAAGAGAGCGATCCGCCCCGAGCTGCTGCTTTCAAAGGCTCCCGACATAACGTTATGTTCACCTGACTCTCTTAACCAATTAAATGCGGAATTATTGTACTGCATGGAAAAATTCTATTTGTCCATTTCCCAAAACAAGGAAGTTTTAGCTCAAACCAGGACATCATATTATAGATAATAGAAAGAAAAACAATTCCCTAAAATAATTTTGTATGGGAAGTTTTTAATAGTGTAATAAGAGATAGTAGTCAGAGTTTGAAAAAATTAATGCACTGATTGTGGATTAATTGTGGATTGTGTTGTATATCTAACAGAGGTGTTCCTACTTTTCCTGTATCTAATCCATGCTTTATGTCTCACCAAGAAATGGTGATTACTCTGGGTGAAAGTCATAATGCTCTAATCTTCATTACGAAGTTAGAGTTTTGCAACAACTACCTTCTGTCAGTTCTCAGAATCTCTTCCTTGCTAAGTAAAACAGTATCTGTGACTGACCTTCAAATATCTATAAGAAGTTATTTGAAAGACATTTTATACTATTGTTTCTTATGTTACTATCTACCATTTGCATACTATTGATTACTCTTATTATTCTTTTTGCTTTTGAAGTACAATAAACAAAGGGTACAACCCAGTAAATAAGTAATTTTAATTATTTTAAATATAAATTGTTACAAAACATGTCTTAAAATCCTACACAGAAATATATAAAATAAGCAGTTTCTTCACTTTCAACATCAAGAAACCCCACCTGTGAAATTCTTTTTGGAGGAAACTTCAGGTCTGTTTTCTTCAGCTGGAGAAGTAAGCTTAATATATTGAGAGGAGATTTTTTCATCTGTCTTGTAACAAACAAAAGTGATACAGTAATTTTTTCACAACCTAATGACAATCCATTCAGAGGAAGACAGATAGAGATTGTAAAATTCAGGATTCTTGGTTGCCTTTTTTTTTTTTTTTCTGATTTTGTTTTGGAGGAGAGACATACATTGCATAACAAAATTTATTTTTATTTAGGGATGCAGTTGAATTTGTATCAACTGAGAGGCAAATGGGAACTTTTTTTCAGTTTACATGTTTGGACTTTTTTATAACTTGCATTGAAGTTCTGAGATATATATATATTAAATCTGGAGCATGTTGACTAAAGTGTGTAGTTGGCACTCAAAATATTAAATAATACAAACGATAAGTGATTACTGTAAATTACAGGGGGATTATTTAGGAAAAAATAAAATAGAAAAAATTATTTTTATATGCTCTTAGGGGGTAGCATTAGCTGGGTTCTATAGAGGAAAATATAATGAGTATTCACTGTCAACCACCACCACTGTCATTGTAAGTCATTATGGAAATTATTATAAATGAAGATATTTATTCAGTCCGTGCCAGACCGAAGGAAGATTATCTCCAGAAGGTAGGCCAGATGGTAAAGTGGGTTTTACTGCACATCTACGCTGACCCATCCCCAGTGCTCCAAAAGTTGCCATCATGTCTGTAAGACACTGTGAAATCAATAGCAATGCCAGCTGAAGTTTGGTATGCTGAAGGACTGTCAAAATTTTTTTGCACCTTATTCTTAGGATTCTTTACACACTGTGGGGAATCTATTGGCTTGGCTACAATTCGAAACTGACCATTTCTAAAAGGTTTTTTGAAATAGCGCACGTACATCTTTTAGTGTACTCTGTCTCTAGCAGATTTTCTCAGCACCCAGGGTCGCTTGTTTTGATTATCTTTCTTGAAGGGGCAACTTTTACTTTAGTAGACTTCAGCTGTGTTATTAGCCCAATGTCCTGTCTTTTTTTAAAAAATATGTAAACTCCAAGAACAGTTTCAGTTAAAAGCTAAGCAATATCAAATTTCCCAGACACAAAGAGCAATGTAACATGCTAGTAGTGTAGTAGTGTACTGGCAGGCTAACCTATCATAACTCATATATCATTCCTGAAAGCCTTTCTTTATGACTGTTACTTTCCTGAGAACAAAACTGTTCTCTTCTAAGAAGTTATTACCAAAGTGTCTTTCTGATATCACCCTTAAATATTGCCCTTAAGAGTAAGATATCTGTACCCTCATTCTGAACACTTTATAACAGAGCACTTTTTTGGTATCTATCTCTTTTACTGATGCTGTTTTATCATAATTCTCTTTAGTTTTGGGTTGATTTTTTTTTTTTATTTTAATCTTGTTTACAAGGTATGGACCACTATTCTCAAAGGTATTAAGCAGAAAAGGACTAAGCAACATGAAAGTAAACCAGTCACTTTAATTATGCAGCCAGTTCCCAATAGAAAGGAGACTGACTAGGATTACTCAATTTCCCTGTTCATCAAGGATCATAACATCTTAGTTAGTTCCCTTGGCTGTGTGTGTAAGGAGCTTAATGAATAGGGAAATTAATTCTCAGTGGCAACCACCTGTAGCTACTAACTTATTCACTCATGCTGTCAGTCCTCCCTGGTCCCTGTTGATGGTGAGAGCATTTTTCTCTCATCTAAATTCCATTTTCTGGGCATTCTGGGATGACACTTGGTTTTCTTGGTGTCGAGTATAAAGAGGCTTCAAATATTTATGTAATCTTTTGTATTAGGAATAAATTATCATTATTTTATTGCAGTCCCTCTGGCCAGCAAGTTTAGGTACTTACCAGGCTGTCCTCTTTTGGATGGTACTCCTGGACTACCAGCTGTTGCTTGATCCTGGATATTTGAAGAACGTGAACAACAATTTGGGGTTTTTCAATAATGGGATGGCCAACATGGCACCAGGTTTGCTGGTGACAGATGGGATTCATCTTTCTCCAAGGGGAAAGACGTCTTTGCTTAGGCACTTAAGAGGCTCATTGACAGGGCTTTAAACTAGACTTGGAGTGGGAGGAGGAGTATCAGGCTTGCTGGTGAAAAACTGGCATGACATGCCATGGTTAGAGGGGCGGGGTGCTAGCAATAGCCTTCAGCCTCTTGCTCTGAGGCATGCTGGGGACACTGCAGCACAAGTGAAGTCTTACAGAGGGAAGTCAGAGGCTCTTGAGGTAATAGGAGTCATCAGGGAAGCACCAGGTAAATACCTCAAAGCAATTAAAGGAGAGATCCTCCAAGAAGGTGACGTGACTGAGAGCCCAGCTGAAGTGCCTCTAAATCACTGGGCATGCAGGACAGGCAACAACAGAATGAGTTGGATGCTACCGTGCTACTGGAAAGCCATGACCTCAGTGCCGTTACCAAAACTTGGTAGGACAATTCCCACAACTGGAGTCCAACTATTGATGGCTACAAACTATTCAGAAGGAACAGGCAAGAAAGGAGAGGCTGAGGCGTTGCCTTCTACGTCAAGAAATTGATAGAGTGTAAAGAGCTGTCCCTGAAGAATAGCAATGAGCAGGTTAAAAGATTATGGGTAAGAATTAGAGAATGAGGCAACAAAGAGAACCTTGTGGTTGGTGTCTGCTAGAGGCTGCATTATCATGGGAGGTCTACTGATGAAGCTTTCTTACTCCAGCTACAGGAGGGTTTGTGCTTGCAGGCTGTTATCCTGCTGGGACACTTCAACCACCTTGATATCTGCTGGAAAAGTAGCATGGCAAGCTGTAGGCAACTCCTGGAGAGCATGTAAAGCCAGGTAACAGACAGGCCCACCAGAGGAAATGTGTGGTGGTCACAAACTTGAGCAAAATAATCAGTGTCATGATTGGAGGCAAACTGGGCTGCAGTGATCACACAGTGGTGGAATTCACAGTCCTGAAGTCAGGGAAAGAATAAAGTCAGGTCACTGAATTTTAGGAAAGCAAACTTCCAGCTCTTCAAGGAATTAGTCAATAGGGCCCTGGAAAATGGCCCTCAGCGACAAGGGAACAGAACAGAGCTGGCAGATCTTTAAGGACACTTTCCATAGAGTGTAAGAGCTCGCAATCCCCAGGTGTAAGAAACCTGAAAGTAAGAGACCAGCATGGCTGAGTCAAGACCTGTTGGTCAAACTAAAAGGCAAGAAGAAACTGCACAGGCAGGGGCAGGTATCCTGGGAAGCATACAGGGACACTGCCTGGCTGTGTACGGATGAGGTCAGGAAGGCTGAGACGTGGCTGGAGCTGAGATCAACAAAGGATGCAAAGAATAATAAGAAGGGCTTCTACATGTATGTCAACAAGAAAAGGAAGATAAAATTGTACCCTACTGATAACCAAGACTGGCAAGCTGGTAACTACAGACGAGGAAAAGGCTGAGATTCTCAAAAAATATTTTACCTTGATCTCCACAGCAATTATCTTCACAGACACGCACCAAGCCAAGTGCTGTAGCTGACATGCCTGGGAGTCATGATGCCAACCAGAAGGAATTGGGTAAGTGGGAGAAGTGGACCCATGTGAACTTCATGAGACTCAACAAGGCCAGGTGCAAGGTCCTGCACATGGATCAGGACAATTCCTGCTATCAATACAGGCTGTGGGATGATATGATTCAGAGTAGCCCTGCAGAGAAGGGTGGTGGATGAAAAGCTGGACATAAACTGACAATGTGCGCTCATAGCACAGGCAGCCAACCGTATCCTGGGCTGCATCATGAGCACTGTGGACAGCAAATCAAGGGATGTGATATTCTCCCTGTGCTCCACTCTGGTGTGACCCCACCAGGAGTACTGTGTCCAGCTCTGGAATGCTCAGCACAAGAAGGCCATGAACCTGTTGGAATGGGTCCAGAGGAGGGCAACAAAAATGATCAGAAGGATGAAGCATCTCTGCTATGAGAGGCTGAGAGAGTTGGGGTTGTCCAAGCTGGGCAAGAGAAGGCTCCAGGGAGACCTTACTGTGGCCTCTCAGTCCATAAGTGCAGCCTATCAGAAAGATGGGGACAGAATTTGTAGCAGAGCCTGTTGTGACAGGGCAGGGGGTAACGGTTTTAAAGTAAAAGAGGGGAAATTCAGACTCGATATAGGGAAGAAATTTTTTACAGTGAGGGTTGTGAAATGCTGGCACAGGTTGCCCAGAAAAGTGGTAGATGCCCCATCCCTGGAAACCTTGAAGGTCCAGTTGGCTGTGCTGTGAGCAACCTGATCTAGCTGAAGATGTCCCT
>NW_010401577.1:5366-7994 GCF_000710305.1 Buceros rhinoceros silvestris
TGGGAGTTGGGCTAGATGACCTTTAAAGTTCCCTTCCAATGCAAATCATTCTATGATTCTATGAACTAAATAAGATACTGCAGTCCAAAGAGAAGTCCCAGTTAAGGGATGCTTGAACTTAAGAAGAACTTGACTGTGTGATTTAAAATCTGCGTGGTTGTGTCCAGAATGGTCCTAGGGATTTTGCTCACTCCTAAGCCCAATCACAATCCAGAAAAGAGGCATTCCATCAAAAACACTGAAGTCTTGATTTATTTGTAGATAATGACTCAATACATTCTTTCATGATCACACTCCCTAAGAAATAAATTCTTAATATTTTTTTTTAAATATTAATGATTTTTTTTTTCTGATTGGGATAGAATAGCTAGCCTGTATTGGGTTTGTCTGGCAAGGTTTTTATAATGGGGAGTCTATAAGTGTGGATGCTGTGAGAAGATACTGAAAGCTTCTCCCATACCTGATAGCGTTAGTGTCAGCTGACTCTAAGACACACCCAAGCCCACCAGCAACACGTAGTGCCTCTGTGATAGATTTAAGAAGGGGAAAACACTGTTGAGCAACTGCAGCTGGAGAGAAGAGTGAGAATGTGTGAGAGAAACAGTTCTGCAGATTTGAAGGTCAGTGAAGAAGGAGATGGAGATGGTGCTCCAGGCACTGGAGTAGACATTCCCCTGCAGCCCATGGTGAAAACCATGGCAAGAAAGAATTTCCCCCTGAAACCCATGGAGGTTAATGGTGGACCAGACATCCACCTGCATCCTGTGGTAGACCCCACATTGGAGCAGGTGGATGGACTCGAAGGAGGCTGTGACCCCATGGAGAGAAGCCTACACTGGAGGTGGTTGTTGGCAAGACTTGTGACCCTCCCGAAGTAAGAGACCCCATAGAAAGGACCCACAGTGGAGCAGTTAATGAAGAATTGCAGTCAAGGGAAAGGACTTACACTGGAGAAATTCATGGAGGACTGCCTTCAATGGATGGGATCCCACACTGGAGTAGTGGAAGAGAGCAATGAGAAAGGTGCATCAGAGACAATGCATGATGAACATAACCCCCATTCCCTGTTCCCCTACACTGTTGAAGGGGGAGGAGGCAGAGAAATCAGAACAGAAGTTGAGTCTGGGAAGAAGAAAGGGTGAAAATAAGGTATTTTAAGATTTAGTTTTATTTATTACTACACTACTCTGATTTGATCAGTAATAAATTTAATTAATTACCCCAAATCAAGTCTGTTTTGTCCATGAATGATGGGCTGCATGCTGAGTGATCTGTTCATCCTTATCTCGACCCATGAGCCTCTAGCTATGTTTTATCTCCCCTGCCTAGCTCCCCCTCCCAAGGGAAGTGATAGAGTAAGTTGGTGGGTTCCTGGTAGCCAGCCAAGATCAACCCACCACACAGTCACACACCCTTTGTAGCTGGACATTAGACACCAGCTTTATCCAGATAATTAAGTCTCTAGGTGCTTTGAAGCAGAATCCAAAATGTATATATGACTATTGAAAAAGTAACTGAAAATATGTTCTGTGAAGTAAGAATTTGCATGCTTTTCTCAGAGTAACAGAATCCCTGCCTATATACAGTTACCTGCAATCATTGCTTGCCATCATATCTCACAATTATAAACGATTTAGGTTCCTTAAATGACAGTAAGAGATGACAATTCACTTCCCTTTTTTACCTTCGGGAATTTAATTTTTTATCCCATTCCAAACTGCAAGAAGGGTCTTCTGGATGAAAGCATTTCTCAATTCCATGCTCAAAATGCTGCCTGGACTATTTCTGTATTTCATACTGTCGCAGAAGAAAATTTCAACGTGATTGTGATTAGGCAGCAATCTAAGATTTATAAATAGTGAGCAGTTGTCACAGAGGCACCAACAAAACAGACAGCAGCAGCTGTCCAAAAACTTGGATTTATTGCAGTGAAGTTTTGCCCGGCCCTCCGACTGACCAAATTAATTACAGGATCAGATGTCAGTTGGGAATACATTACTACACAACAGATTCCTGAACACCAAAGCATACTCTTTGAGGATGATGAACCACAGCGTGTACATTCTAATTCATATAAAGGAGAATCTCCCACTTAAGGGTACCAAATATGTCTCTCACCATCTGAAAGCTCACTCAATCCTGGGAGACACACTGAGGGTAGACATACTGGGAGACACATCCTGATCTGAGGGTAGTCCCAGGAAGTAACCTCAGTTCAGTGTCCTATCCAAGGGGAAAGTCCCCAACTACACTACCTGCTGCTCCAAAGAGGACTGAACTCAAACTGGGTTTCTCCAGCAGGGCTGCTTTTATACCCTGCTGGAATGTGACCTGTGGTCATTTACATTACAAAGCACAGACGGGAGGCAGCTGAGTGACCTAGACTGAGGAACTAGAGAGCCCTGGGGCATCAACCTGATCCTTACGTGCTTGTGCAGTCCCCAGCCTTTTGTGCAAGCTTTGTGCAAGCGGACAGGGTGTCTGTATCTGCCTCAAGGGTTGATAAAAGTGTCGATTTTTTTAGCAGCACTTAATCAGTAACCAATTTAAAATAACAAGGTGACTCAGTCTAATATACTACAGCTAAATAGTGACTTAGTTACAGATTTGATGATGTCAAGATTCACA
>NW_010401578.1:0-9001 GCF_000710305.1 Buceros rhinoceros silvestris
ACAAGGGAAGTTTTGGCTAACCCAGGACATACCCTCAGTAGTTTTTGGGAGATCGTGATGCCAGGATGGATTGTTGCCTTGGTCACATGGAGGGAAGAGCAGAAGTAAATGGAAGCTGGCAAATTCAAAATGTACATAGTATTTGATATGGCCAATGAACTCCAGAAAGTTCTCAGTCCAAAAGTGAGTGGGGTTTCTGAAGTTAGCTGACCTCAAAGAGAAATTTAATCTTAGAGCTGAGGTGGTAAAACAAGACTTCCACGTGGATGACACTTCTTCAGGCAAATAGAGTTTAACTGGCTTTGTTTCAACCTCGCCTTTCCTTCTGTCCACAGCAGGGAGACAATGAAAGAAGTATGTCATGGTTATTGGACTCCTTTTTCCATATCCCCACAACGTCCCACCGAGGGCACGCATGGTTGCCTCGCTTTCTGCACGTGCCCTTGCCTGAAATATCCCAATAATGCTTCTTGGTATTCCTAGAATGTTCAGAGGGAATGTCCTAGCAGCAATGCTAGTGACACTTGGGATTATTCTTTTCAGGTAACATAGCACTGGAAGATGCTTTCTTCTTACACAGTCAGTAATGCAAGTTTTCAAAGAAGCACTATGTCACACCACTGCAAAAGTAGGGAAGAACAACAATCAGGATTGGGCTCTGTGTAACCAGACTCACTGCTGTGCACAGCAATAGGTTCAGCTCTTCCAGCTCTCTATACCTTGGTTTCACCAACTCTATAGGACTTTGTGTTTAGCAATCTGCAGACACAGAACGACATTTTATTACTGTTATTGGATTTCCAAAGTCCAACAGTGGAGTTGGGACAACCAATCTCTCAAAATAGTACTCTGTGAGGGATTTACAGAATCCCGCTTTTGCAGATAAGGAGCCCGTAACCTAATCCATCATCCCAGGCTTTCTTTGACTTTGTTTTTAAACACGTGAAAGAAACACATCAAAACTACAGATCTATTTTTTAAAGCAAAAAAAAAAAAAATATTCTGGACCATCTGCATATCTGCATAGATGTTAATAATTGCCAAGTCAGAAAATAACGGGCACATCTAGATAATAATTTTAATTAAAAAAATTCCTCGACTACCGCATAGTAAAGTCTAACAGTTTTTCTCTCCAACCACAGGAAGTACATTTCTAAATATATGATTATTCAATTTCTTATAAGAAAAGTATTGTAGATCAACTAGTTATCAGAAATTGATTAGAATCAAGAAATTCCTGAAACATTACTATGTAATTTTAAAAAGACATATGATACTAATTTTATCCTGAGTAATAGGGTTTCTTCATTATTTCATCTGTTATTTTATAATAACAGATATTAAAATATCTATCTTGTTCACAAGATGTAGTTTCAGACTCATAAAAAGAGTCCATTCTGAAAACCACGCATATGTAACACAAATGGAAACTAAACCATATGTGTTTCAAATATCTGAGTTTAATAAAGCAGTGTTGGAACACTACACAAATGCACCAATAACTCAAAACTTCTCTTGATTAATGAAGCTATTCACAGCAGAAAACTACATCTAGATGTATTTCACCCATGTAGGAAAATCATTATTGGATTTTCCTGATAATTAAAATGTGTGGCATTTTAATAACACAAGATCTATTTTCTATTGTCATGGCATATCTAACCTAGGGTACAGCACTGGTGTATTAGAATGAAGTGAACCGTGCATTGCCAAGAAAAATCTATAAAATATGTCTACTGCACAAAATACTGTGGGAATTACCTGTTACTGCTATCAATGCTTTAGATGCCGCTAGAAATAGGATGAGCCCTAAACATATTCAGTTTAAAAGGAGGGATATATTGACTTTTGTGTCTGTCTACTCTCCTCAGATAACAGAGGATATACAGTTACATGAGTTTCCTTGGTAACTGCTTTTCCTTTTGGTATTAAACCATGAGATCAAGAACAAAATTTTTAGAACATTTACTTACAGGCATTGATGCAACACACAGTGATAAGTTCCACAGGTCTTGAGTTGAGCCTTCAGTGCCAAGGCAGATTGAATTTGTACTCTATGAGATGGAGAGCTGACATACCTGAGGAATGTAGCTGGTGTACTGTGGAACTGCATTATGCAGATGAGGACAACATATATACTCAATGGCCATTTAGCAAAAGTTTTAAGACTTCTCAAAAATCACTGACTCAGCACTGAAAGCAGTAGATTACATCTCTCTTGCTAAATCGTTAAGCACATCATTAATGAACCTGTAATGAAACAGACTTTCAGCATTTTATATTAAACAGAAAACATTTAAATTCGCTGTGAAAGCAACATTCAGGAGTGTGTGAGAGCGAAAATGAGTGCTTCACATTAATTTTAACCCAGGCAATTGATCTGGACAAACACAACTTCAGCATTCAGTCTTGAAAAACCTGAATCGATCAGACAGTCTTTTATTTCATCTGGTAGTTAAACTAACCATGATAAGTGTCTGGAGGAATTATTAGGTGTCTATTATGCAGGGCAAACTTGCTTCTGAACCATATTAAAAATAAGTATGTCATCTCCTTGACCTGTTTGACTTTGGTAGCTTTTTTCAGGGGAAAGACCTATTCAGTGAAGTCTTCTGAGCAAAAGCAAACAGCTCCTTTTTGCAAGAGGAGCTCAGATGGGTAAGGAACGTGGCATCAATTCTTCAAGCATACCTGTCCATTTCACATCAGTGGCTGATACGCCAATTTCTACGTCTTGAGGAACCCTGTAATTTGCTCCCTTGTAGTGTGATGGTTGTTTTTTGGTTTATTTTGTTTTTTTAAACATTTCTACTCACCAGAAAATTAAATCAATCATTGCAATAATACACTTCTCTGTTTTTTTTTTTCCACTGGGTGAACTCTTAGGTTTCTTTCTGCAATATGTCATTGAATCATCCTATTACTACATTTCTAAAGGAAGTTTTACTTTCTTACTCATCTATGTAATATAACATAGATGTATTTCATGAAGCGTAACATAGCCATCTACTTTATACATTTTAGAGAGTACGTTAGGTCTCAGTGGTATCTGAAGCAGTTCAGTCCAGGTACATTTGCCCTGCTACTTAGTCAGATCCTAAACCGTATGGAGTCCCTCAGGTCTTTTTCTTCACATAGGAATGAAGCTCAGACCCGTTCTTTCAGATACATCAAGGTTTCCCAGCTTCTATCATTGCATAGAAGGAAAAAAACCTGAAAATCGCAGGAACAATGTTTCCTTTTCCACCTCACTCAGGAATCTACATTTGGCAAGATGACAAGAAAGAGCTGGCAGCTGCTGTGTACTTGGTGGTTCTTCACAGAAAAAAAAAAAAAAGTTCCTAGAACATCAAACTGCCTTTCTTTATAGAGCATAAGGAAAAATTACCTCAAACCAAAATATCAGCAGAAAGAAAAAGCTTCAGAATGAATCAATAAAATGAACAGTAACAAATTGCTTTTCAACAGTTCTATTTTCTAAACTCTCCTGAATTCATTGAAGTTTGCTATATATGGGGACTACCTTTCATTTGAGTTCCCTGTCTACATCCTGGAATCCTTCTAACACAAACATCAGATCTTTTTCCTGTTTCTTATCATTCTTTCTGATACTCTGTAATTTGCTTCATTGTCTGAAACTGTTTATCATTTTCAGCCTTTAATTAATCATATAAGTAGTAGCAGCGACTATTTAATTCATTTTGCTTGAAAAGAAAAATCATGGAGTATAATGATTTATCTTTTTTAATTAAAAATAAGAAGCTTGGGAAACAGTGCTTAGCCATAGCAGTGCAGTATTGAAAAATGTAAGTAATTTAATTTTTCCTGCTGTTTGTTCTACTGCTGCTAGACAAGTATTCTTTCCAGCCATCAGCTCTCACACCTAAATTCTAATTCCACTGGTATAAATACAAGCCGCAGAAATGAAGCTGAATTATTTCATCTCTAGGAAAAGATAAGTAATATGGTTCATTGTGCATGTGTATGATTATTAAGCAAATAGTTATACAGTGTAAGACCAAGAACCAGAAAATTACCCAATGTCATTACACAGTATAATTTCTCCAGAAGCCTGATTCAAAATCCATAAAATGTTGTCCATCTTCTAGGTATTAGAATGTTTCATATACAAATTATTATTAATTAAAAAACAAGTTTAGCTCTGTTGCATCTCCACTGTTTTTTCATTTTTATATGCAAACTTATTAGTATACTCCCTTCACTTCTATTTTAAAAACTTGTGCTTTGTTGAACAAAGACTCACTTTGCAGATTTTCATCTCATCTTGTTTCTTTGCAATATGATGGAGGATTGCAAGTAAATCAGTAACTCTAGTACTTTTTTTAAAACTCAGAAAACACACAGAAATAAAATCTTTGCACTTCAATAGAACTTGATGAAGTACAACTTCTAAAAAATATGACTGACACAGTTCTATTCAAGAATTGAAAATATAAAAGATAAGTTATAATGAAGACATGGATTTCTGCTATATGCTTCTTTATCCTAACATTAATGCTTCTACAAAGAAATTTCAGGCCAGTAGCTTGCTTTTCCTGAGGCACCATTAACTCTGTCATTATTTTTAGCAATTTCTTCATGGAAATTATTTTTCCAGGATAGATGATAACCAAAAATAACTTTAACAGAGCGTCATCCTGGTGTCTTAACTCATGACCTTCAGCTCCAAAATATACAATACAACATATACGGGCTTGAGTACAAATAGTTCCATTAAGCTTAATAAATTCGCGTGTGAAAGCCTAATGCCAAAGTTACGGAATATTTCTGGATATTTAAGCTAATGATTTCAAATTAGAGCAACGAGTACATTTTTGGAACAAGTACTTGATCCCTGGTTTCAGTAAATCATGTCTTATTCCTCTAAGCAAAAACATTAAAACCTATAAAGATACAGTTTCTGTCACAGTAAGACCACAGTACAAGATGACCCATTTCCAAACAGGAGACTGGATGGCAAACGAGTGCATGTAGCTCTTATGAAGGCTTATCAATTTCCCAATATTATGAATAGTAGTCTCATCTATTGCTAGTCTTCTGACATTCTCCTTAATTATTGGCTAAATCTCTATGAGAATTTTGCAGAGACGTGTTTTTGAAAAAAATGTTCAAAAGACGGGTCTGCAATGAACATCGCAAACTTTGTATTAGAGAACTGCACGGGGAATAGCACAGCAATTAATAAACAGGAAAGGGTATTTCTAAAATTAGCATCATCAAATATCAGACACGGGAAAAATGTTTGATTTTAAGGTTCTACATTATGGTATTCTTCCTAATAAGAAAAATATATGACAGACTGTAAAATATTCATTGACTACTTAAGTTTCACAAAGCCAAAAAAATGTTGTGAAACTAAACAGTCATGCACACATCAATAATCATAGTATCCATGAGATACTGATAGGCATATCTAATGTTAAAGTTTATGGTAGTGAATTAATTGCATTTATTGTAATTAATGTATCTTGTTAATTCATAACTTGAGTAAAGATTTCTTTACTAGGTTTCTGAGTTTGACTGTTCTGACATAGAGTAAAAACCTCAAACAAAATATAGGAGGAAAACCAAGCAACTAAAACACACAAATAATTGTAGTGGGGGAAGAATATTCATCAGTTTCCAGCATGTTTGAGTTACAGCTTTGGTTCTTAGCAGGTGATATTGAAATCTGAGATTTAACAATTCAGTAAGATAAAAGGGCAATTCACAGTTCCTAGAATTACCTCTGTTATGAAACACTACCATCCTACCTATTTCTGAACATAATCTCTTCCTAAGGTTTGCTACCAACATGATAGGTATTTATGCCTTCCTGTAGATAGATAATACTCAGCTGACAAAAGGGTGAAGTATTGCTGAGAGTTTCCTCATAACAGCTATAATTCTCGTAAATGGGTCTTATGGTGTTGTGGACAGCCCAATAATTCTAATAATTTTCTTATTACCAGCTGCTCTTTGCCTGTAATGCTAGCTGGATCACTACCATTCATTTTTGGTCTTCAGAACCGTCAAAGAGGAAAGATTATCTTGACAACTAACAAAAAAGAACATGACAATAAAGTTAAATTAATATATTAGCTGAAATAAGAATACTACTGTTATTGTTATGATACATTTTGTTACTTTAAATAACAAGAGAGATGTCATTCTGAGAGCGCGCTGTGCACCCAGACCATTACTAAGTATAGATGAAGTCTCAGGGTTCTGACATTTTCATTTATAATCGTATTTCATGGCCTCACATAGGATTTGGTTACACTCAATCAGAATCTTATTTGGAGACAGTCCTATTTTCAAGACAGAGTTAGATAATCTACGAGACAGAAGTGGAAAATGTGGGATATGGTATCTGAATTGATCTTGAACAAATCTTAGGATATTGGATATACCAATTGCTTTGACCTATTAAATGCTAAGCCTAAAGTTGATTTAAGCTGTATAAAATGAGTGAAAAAAAGAATATAGACTCAGCAAATCACGGAGAATCACAGAGTCATCTGGTTGGAAGAGACCTTTAAGATCATCAAGTCCAACTGAACTGCCAGGGTACCTAAACCATGTCCCTCAGCACCACATTTACAGGTCTTTTAAACACTTTCAGAGATAGGGGCTCCACCACTGCCCTGAGCAGACTGTTCTAGTGCTTCACAACCCTCTCTGTAAAAAAATTCTTCCTAATATCCAATCTAATACTCCCCTGGTGCAACTTGAGACCATTTGCTCTTGTCTCGTGATGTGTAACTTGGGAGAAGAGACTGACACCCACCTCACCACAACCTCCTTTCAAGTAGTTGTAGAGAGAAATGTTTTCGCCTGAACCTCCTGTTCTCCAGGCTAAACAACCCCAGTTCCCTCAGACACTCCTCATAGGACTTGTGCTCTTGACCTTCACCAGTTTTGTTGCCCTTCTCTGAACCTCAGCACCTCAGTGTCCTTCTTGGAGTGAGGGGCCCAAAACTGGACACAGTTCTCAAGGTGTGGCCTCACCAGTGCCCCAAGTACAGGGGGACAATCACTTCCCTGCTCCTGCTGGCCACACTAGTGCTGATACAAGCCAGGATGCTGTTGGCCTTCTTAGCCACCGGGGCACACTGCTGGCTCATATTACATACACATACATATTACATACACATACATATTACATACACATACATATTACATACATACATATTACATACAGACAGAATTCCAACATTGACAAATGAAACTGGAAAAGCTTACCACCATCTTTTAGAAACTTGTTGGCAACTTATGAGTATAGTAGTAAATAAAAAAGAGTCATTAGATGAGGAATTGCTTGCATAAAGGCAGGAATTTAGGGAAGACATGTTGGAAACACAGCTAAGAGGAAAACCACAGCCTGGAAACCTTCCACTTTACACTAAAAGAGGATACTAAAATCAATTCTCCCCACTGCTCTGTGATCTTTTCCTCATCCATAGTAGTCTGTGTCTCTTGAATGACAAAAAAATATTTCTCTTAATGAGGCCCCATCCATAACCTAACAATGCTACTAGAAAATTCCCGGTTAACTTCAGCAAATTTTAGATCCAGGCCTATCTGTAGAAAAGTTTATTCTGAACAGAGAGTTCCTAAATACACTGAGACTCATTGTGATGATTATTCATTCTGCCAAGGCTAAAGATTTCCCATAATGGGCCCAAGTAGGCCTTGAAGTCAGCTTTAACAGGCCAAATCCCCTTCCCGTTTGGAACGGTAGGGAAAAAAACATGAACCACAGCTGGTTTATACCTCTCATGCCATTGATAGTAACAATTTCAGCTGCTGAGGGATCTTCTCTCCTCCTCACATCATGCCACTACTTAGGGCACATGCACATTGTTTTCTTTTATTTTGGTTAATGCTTATTATTAATATATATAACACATGGTAGCCTTTTATAAATTCAATTAAATGTTATTGTAAAAGTCTGCTCAACTCACTTTGTATACTGATATATCAGGCCAAGAATTAAAACTGTTACCCTATGAGTTGCTTTTACATTATGCACCCCTCCAAGGAGAAGGAGACAAGGGAGAGGAACCTGCTAAACTGACACTCGGCAGCTACAATCTTCTCAAAATCATTGACACTATAAAAAATATCTGTATCAAAGCAACTGAGAATAAAGGTACAACAGTTAAAACTTTTCTTGCATGGCTAAGGAGGACCAACGACTATTAAAAGTATAAATAATAACCTTGAAAGAGTGCAATAGGAAGTATCACATTATGTGGAAACAAGAGAATGAAGACATTTATACAGGCAGGAATGGTTACACTCACTAGACGTGTTCAACTTGTCAAAAAATGACGTAATTCTCAGACAGAATCACAGGTTGCTCTTAGAAGAGTTACCCTCAGGAAGCAGCATCTGAGAAATGATATAAATAATAGTTTCATCTCTTACAGCACATATAGCAGAGACAGCGATGGCCAAAGTGGTAACAGCAATCTTGAACTGTGAAGAATTTTTAAAATATGTCCCTTCAAGAGAAGTTAAGAATCATTAGAGAAAATGTGCTGTGTTTTACCACACACCAAAGCAATTATCACCTTCCTCTGCAACTAATTGGAATGCTTGATTTCAGCTAAACTATCTGAAAATTAAATAGATCTTTAGAAAGCAGAAAAATATTCACCTAGACTAGTCATAGAGGGATGATAAGAATACCATTGCTCGCATCAAGCATGAGAGCCATCCACATCTACTTGGCACACTGGAAAGCAAGAAGGGTTTCCACTACAGAGTGTAATCTGTGAAAGGAACCGCTTGAAAATTAAGTTACTGACAGATGCTTACACACTGGCTGATTACGTGATCAGTGTAACCCTACATCTTCCACGGAGGCACCACCTTTCAGTTAGGTGAGCAGCCGTAGGACACATACAGGGCTCTCTAACTATTCTAGACTGCACAATGCAACACTAGTTCAGAGGTTCTCATGCTTGCTCAGAGGCAGCTGAGTACCTACACG
>NW_010401578.1:9067-49964 GCF_000710305.1 Buceros rhinoceros silvestris
CTAAGAGCCAACTGAGTACCTACACTACACTGTGAAGAATCACTAACATGCCCCACAAACATTATATCCACATATATTGCAACACTGTGTTGAACTCTAAAGCTCCAAAAGTCATGATATCAAAAAGCTGTGTGTGAGACTTGTTTCTCCTAGCTACCCTACTCAGAAGCTAGAAGGTCTGACGAGTCAGCTCAGAGGCCGAATCCTACTTTTCTCTCCTTCTTCAGTACTCTGTCTTTGACAATATCAATCAGAAGTGGTGCCATGCAGTTCTACTAATTCTTGTTGAACATAGAATCACAGAATGCTTTGGATTGGAAGCAACCTTCAAACGTCTAGTCCAAGCTCCTGTGCACTGAGCAGGAACATCTTCAATCAGATCAGGTTGCTCAGAGCCCTGCCCAACCTGACCTTGAATGTTGCCAGGGATGAGGAAACTATCACTTCTCTGAGCAACATGTGCCAGTGTTTCACCACCCTTATCACCAAAACTTTCTTCCTTCTATCTAGTCTGAATCTCCACTCTTTTAGTTCAAAACCATCACCCCTTGTCCTGTCACAACAGGCCTTGCTAAAAAGACTGTCCCCATCTTTCTTATAGGTCTTTAGTCTGAGGCAAGATAAGATTGAAGAGAAGTTGGAGAATCAAAAGAATCTGTGGTTTGTCATGGTATCTCCTGACTTATTATCACTGTAGTATGTAGACTAACAAGATGGAACAGGTCAGGATAGATAGTAAACTAATGGTTAATGGACAGTAAACTAAAATAAGCATTTTAGGTTTCAAAAAGTATGCCATTTAGAACACTACCATAACTGTGCTAAATGTCTCATTCTTGGGAAGCTAAACTGGAGTGTTAGGGGTCTCTAATGGCAATGTTATGGTTGATGAAAATGTTGGTGGAATGTCTTGAAGACTTCTAAACTAATTGGATTAGTGCTATACAATTAATAGGATTACTCTGACTCTACATAGTAATAGGATTTTTCCTTATCAATTCCAAGCTTAAATGCTATGAGACTGCGTGTGTCTGTACACCTCCCCCAAGAACTGCGTGAATCACGACAGTGTCCAGACTCATAATCTTGAAGTGGTTTCTCTGAAAGCTCCCTTCTGAATATATTTATCTGGTGTTTTGCAACATCTTCTGTATAAAAATACACACCCAAACACATAGATGTTTTCCACTGACTTATGTACACCTTCATTTATTCTAAACTGAATTTTCCAACCACACACATAATTTACTGAAATAGGGCTTTCACTCAACATACAATATCAAGTTCTCTCCAAGGTTACATGTAAGATTCCTTAATTTTTTTTCCCCTTCAACTAGTTTCCAACCTGTTAAGCTGCACTAATTTTTTCTGCAACTATTTAACTTGGACATTAACCTTTTTGGCTGACCACAATCTCTTAAACACATTTCTTTGCAATATAATTTCCTAGCTTGCCAGAAACATTTTTCTTAGAGAAAATCAGAGGGAAAACTAATAAGTCTTAGATTGGCATCTTTGCTGCCATTTTTAGCTTTTGACCTCCCATAAAAGTCTCATATGAAATCTCTGATAAAATAAAAAGACATTTTGGATAAAGTATATTATTAAATCAATGGAAATAAATCCACATGAGTGCCTGACTTTATTTCCAGCATCTATACATGCAACAATATATACAGACCAAGCAGACCAACACACATATCCTAGATGTGGTACTGTCACCCCTGCCTCTATTTCCTCAGTGCAGCTTTCACTGAGTCTTTCAAATAGACGTCTCCATTAGGAACCTATATCCTCTGCCAACGCGTCCAGGGACAAAGAAAAACTATCAGTAGCCTGATACTATCTGATAGGAGTCTTTGCTCCTCATCCATTCCTTATCCTGCCCAGAATCGTCTATAGATTCTTCCAGAGCCTCCCTTAGAAACACTTTCTATGGACCAACCAAGTCTGCTCTCTTTTTCAGTCACCTCATAACCACACAGAAGCTTCTGATTATATCTTCATTGTAAAGGTGCGTGATTTACCGCGGGAGTTTGAAACTTGAGAATTAATTAAGTTTGTTTGATATTCTCTTATTTGGCATAATTAGGCTCCAAAGCTCACAATTTATGCTATAGTTAAGATCCAGAATGCACTGCTATGAACATTTGATGTGAAATTAATGAATGAACATAATCCCAACCCCAAGTTCTCAGCACAGCATAGTCCCTGGAGTTTTTCTTTACTAAGCACCAAAGAAGTATAAATCTCAACTTAAGTTTTTTTCTGTGCTTTTCATGTTCCTTGGGTTTCTCTATAGGATAATTTTAGACAAGTGAACAGCATGTGAGAGGTTTAGATAGTGCTTCTCAGGTTAGTAGATGTTTACCAGATGCTCAGATTCAATTCAGCAGGGGCTGTTTATATGCCTTGAACTGGGCAGATATTCTTTTTTTTCATTACAAAGTAGCTAGATGAGTCATAAGAATTACTAGTTGAAAAAACACATTCCCCCACAGAAAGGGACGTGGAAAAAAAAAAGAAAAAACCAACAAATTTTGTTTCAGTCCAGGAAGATGAGGAGACTATCCAAAATTTCAGAAAAAAGAAACCTAAAAAACCCCCTCGAAGAAACAGCTTTCGGGAAAAATTTTACAAATTGTTCCTTGCAAACCATTCTTCCAGGCAGCTGCTGCTTTGTTTTACAAAGCTTGAGTAGTTGGAAATCTATTGAAAATAAACACTTAATACTCTGGCTTTTGTATTAACTTTGGGCTCCAGCTTGTTCCTCCACTTTGTGGACAGTTCATAGGGGCTATATGTATTGGGTGTACTCACATGCAAGACAAGCTTTCCAGTGCTAAGTGTAGATAGGGGCACCTAGCTTGAGCATCTTGGCTTGTGAATATGAACCATCAGCTGGACACAGTTACCAAGGGCAGTATAGTAACAGTCTCCAAGGGAGAAAATGCTGCCAGGAAAATTCTGTCTGTCAGATCTCTAAGAAACAAGGTTTCAGTTCAAACAACACGTCCCATAACAATCCCTTCAATTCAGCATGTTCTTCAGGAGAACCCCACTGAGAAAAAGTCGTGATCAGCTCCAGCTTTTAATGTTCAATATTTAGAGGTGTAACAGTCTTCTTGTGACTAGGAAGAATTCTCAGGTGAGCAGGTTTACAGCGCATAGGTAGTAAAAAGAAACAAACACCCGAATTACATCTCCTGTGACTTAAAGACTGACAAATATTGCCCAGTGAAATCCACAGAGGACCTGGGCTGGAAAGCAACCTGTACCACCCACTGGCAGGGCAAAGCCCTTTTTAGAGGCTGCGGCTGTTTTCCAGTCAGGCTACTTTTCTCAGCGAGTGAAAAAAGGCAAAAGTTCTAGAAAGGCAAAATAGTTTGCAAGTGTGATGCACTGTAAGTTAAAGTGCCTGCAGGAACGGGCTTACACTATTTCTATCCCTATAATCAACTTTTAATCTCAAATCTTCTCATAGTTTTACAGTCAGGGTAAAATTAATTTTTTCATGCAACACTATACAAACGGAGCATATCATTCAAAGAACGCATTCAAAGACAACCATGAAGAACATACTCTCATTTACAAGTCAAGGCTTCCCTCTGTTTACCCCTTAAATTATTCATTTTCTCAATGTGCATTTCAATCTGTCTCCTCAGTACTATCACGGCCACAGATAAAACTTACCCTGCTTGCATGTCCTCAGTGAAAACAAAACAAAACAAAACAAAACCAAAACCAAAACCAAAGCCAAATGTATCATCGTCACTGTAAGTTTTCCCTTTTGAGGTATATTTTATCACATCTCTGCACATAAAGGCATTATAAAATTCATTTATTGTTCTTCTCGTGTTTCTGATTGAAAAATATTACTTGAAAACTGAATTTTCCAGTTTGGTTTTAAGTAGATCCAAAGTAATTCTGTGTTGTTTCATGTATTTTGCTTACTGAGAAATTGAATTGACTTGAGCAGAAACACATTAAAAAGTAATATGAGAAGACCACAAGAAAAGAGGAAAAAATGGTATGATAATTACCACAGATATATATCAGGCCTATTATTAATCTTGGATGTTACTCACAAGACTGAGTAGCATGCTCATTAGCAAAAATTGGAGGGAAAACTATATAAGTCTTAGATTGGCTTTGTTTTTTTTTGTTTTTATTTGTAACAGCTATCATGCATCTGCTTACAGCAAAGACATGACAAAGTAACACGGATCTTGCACATCTGTCATGGTTTAGGTGATTAAATACTGGGAAGGGACCAAGCACAGATGGATTACAAACAGTTATAAAAATACTTTTTTGATCTTGTACTAAAGTTTTAAAACGTGAACCTCAAGTTCAAGTTTATATTTCATGTCACTACAGGCTGGAAACATACATAACATCATCATCTGGAAAAAATCTATGACCTGTACATTTGCATAATATTGAGATTTCATTTCTATTACCTCGGGTGCTGCTTCATAGATAAAGGTAACAATGTAAAGTCTTCGGAAAAAACTATCCCAACAACTCATTTCCTCTGGTTCCCTATCTTGGCAGAATTCAGTCATCTCAATTTTGAAAATGCAAGTTCCTGTGTGCTTTTTTGTCAAAGTTTCAGTTGGAGCACTGAACCCTTTGAAAGCACAGACCATTTGAGAATTTCACCAAATAACAGATTTGATTAACAAGAGAAAGCAATTTCCTGTATTTGAGGGGAATCACTTTTTAAAATTCAAGTTAATCCACTTTTCAGAGTTTCTCTATCATACATCAGAGGTCCTGATTCTAGATCTGTGCAGTAAAGAATGGTGTTCTGTTACCAGGAACCATTCTGAAGTGTTTTAATGTTGCAAATTGACATGGCAATGACAGAGCAGTAATATTGTGGAAATAAATAAATGCAATAAAAATATGAAATGCATAAAGTTCTATATTATAACACTTTCTCTTCATATATTGAGGAAACCCAGACATTTTTACATGGCAGTGTGGCATATCTGAATAATGAATGAAAGTAGAAATTTTTTGGAAACTAGGCTTTGACAAAAAAACAAAGAGAGCCTACAACTTAGAGACTTAATTTTTCTTCCTTGTATTCTGTACAGCAGTGTATTCTTGGCATAGCACCATCACTTAAAATCAAATACATGACGTGTAGAGATAATTCTTAAAAAAATATGAATTAAACATGAATCAAACATGAATTAAAAGATTCCATGCCTTCTGTTTGTACAAATCAAGAGACTTCACAGTATAATGGAGCAGGGTTTAAAGCAACCCAAGGACACTGCTGGAGCTCACAAGCAATAATAAGTTGTGCAGTATAACCATCACGTAGACAAATTGTTTACATACAGCAGAAAGGAAACCTGACAGAAAAATCCTTTAGTATTCCTAGCTACTTTTCTTAACCAGCTCTCACCGGATTTTGATCATGTTCAGTCATCTATCCTTGGCATAGAGTAGCAGATGATAACTTGAAACTATCATGTAAAATAAGTTTGCCATAACAAAACCCAAATTAGTCTTTAGTTTTTAATTGTCAGTTTGTCCCCGGGGTATCCAAGATCACAATTTACTCTAAACTTAGTAATAGTTTTTAGCATACAGTGTCATAATACTTTTTTCTTTCAATTAAATTCAACATCATTTTAATTCACTTCTCAGAAGATAACATTTTTAAAATGCTACTCACCTTCCTAGCTGGTCATTCATACTTCCAATAATGAATAACAGTCAGGTATGATACATTTTTCCTAACTTCTAATATTTGCTTCAATAATTAATATGTCTTTCAAAATTGCAATTGCTTTATTTTAATACCACTTTCAGAAAATATCGATGTAAATTTTGTTTCATGCTGAAGATACTTTCTGTGACTACCTGCAAACACACAGAGGAAACAGACTCAAGGAAAAAGAATAGTTGCCCATGCCGATTGTGCTTTGCCTCTCCAAAAATCTCTGCATAGGCTATCTCAGGAGTCAGGTCTTTACTTATTTCCTTTTGTCCCTTATCCTGCAAGAATAGAGTGACCTCACTTATGTAGAAAATGGAAGTTTTTGTCATTTATGAAAAAGTTTCCTTTAGAACACTGAAGGCCAGTTATCAGTTAACTCAGCTAGACTGAATATCATGTAATCAACTTGTAATGTATTACATTACAAAATCACATAATAGGGGACAAGGACCCAACTGCTTGGTGCAAGATTTGATTTTGGATCCTTGCATGGAAGTTTTTTCTCTTCATTGGTACACTTTGCCATAGGCTGATAAGCCTCTCGGATTTCAAATTCGGTAGATATCATCACGTCTAAAGACAAAAAATAGCCGACATTCCTCCTCCAAATCTCAAGACTTAAAACATGGTAATTGTAAAAACTTCTGTCCCAGAATTCTCATGATGTATGTCAACCTTCACACACTTAAAATTTAGCCGATGTAGTGGAATATAAATTTAGCATAAGTTACTTCAGTTGTGCTGTATTCAGTGTTAAATATTTTGGAATGGCCGCGGGAGTGCATTAGTAGAGAATACAAGGTAACATAACACACTCTGAGCTTCAACAAGCTGTAACTGCTGAGAGGCCATGAGTACCACTTCCAGCTATACCACAGTGTAATCGTAGAGGCTTCAGAAGAGGAATGAGGTGGCTGCTATTGTTCCATCTCCAACTACTACGAACAAATTCAATGTCCCAACTGACACTAAGAAAATCACGTGTTTCTATTTCTATAACCTGCTAACTCAAAAGATGTGATTAAATCTTTTCATTTACAGCTGTTATCTGTGACATTGCACCCGTTGTTCCTGCAGTGGTTATAAGATTTTCAGCAGTACGCTGGTCACTAGGAAATCCAGGCATGTTTCAGATAAAATTGTGTTGTTTTATGAGCTCCAGGACATATAAGCCAGTGCCACTCCTTGTCATTTTTGCTTTCAGAACCAAATTTTCTTACTTTTCTTAAATTGTATTTTAATATAGATATTCTGCAAACTACATATGAATCCCTGAGTTCACAAGTGCAGAACTGTAGATTGAGGATTTGTGGTGTATTTACCTTATTGCAGGACAATGACGCCAAGTGAGTCAGTAGATTCAATACAATGTATTCAAGGAGAACGACCAATCCAAGCTTTGTTTTTCACCAAGCGAAAACTAGTATTCATCAACAAAAACAGATTGTGTGTTTAGTCCGGCCGAAATTGTCTCTATGCATACCTACACCAGCTAAGTTCCCTTTCTTTATCCTGACTGTCAACTGAGTTATACGTACCGGTAGTAAGGTAGAAAGGTCTGGCTCCAGACTCACTTCTTACAGCTGTTGGACATCCATTATCTTTAAGAATATGTCTATTACAAATTCAAAGAAATAATGACAGTTTATGTAGACATGTTGGTGCTGGCTTTAAGTAAGCTATCTTTGCTGCGGATGGGAGTGTTGCTATGGCAGCATTTGAATCAATGCAAGTCACAAAACCTGCCTAAGTTCAGGGATCTAGTCTCCGCTACACTCCTTGTTGCTATGGCTGCACTGCTGTAAGTACTAGCTGATTTAGTAAGTTGTAATATGACTCCGTGCACTTTTAAACTTGCTCTACAAGCCTATTCTGAGATTGCAAGGACAAATTCCAGGAAATAGCTCTGTCTACTATTCCCCAATCTTCCTAAATGAGATGGTGGCTGGGAAGTAAGATCAAAGTGGCATTATCTCCCAAAAAATAAACACATGTCTTTCATATAATTACCAGACTCAATGTTTAGTTTATTTCTTAATGCAAGAGCTATTTGACCATATGTAGGAAAAGCCACTGATGTTTACTTCTCTTCATCTGCACTTTATCTAGGTTCACACATTCACACCAGACAGGTCTCTAAACTCAGCTGATTTCAGTGAAACAAATATCAATATTTAGTGTGAAGGGAAAAGAGAAAGTTTGCTTTAAATATCCAAATAACCAAATAACTCTATAGTGAAGTCAAGAACAACATATGTCACATTCCACAAGATCTAAGACTAAAATCTGAATACTGTTTTTTTATTTGTCTGCTTTTATTTAGAAAACCTCAAACTCAGCATCCCACCTGTACATAAAATTTGCCATCAAGGTTACTAAACTATCAAAACATCCAGACTGACATCAAGCAGACAAGAGCTGTAGTTTTTCATACTGTAGACTACAGGGAAAAGGAAGGAAATTAGAAGAATGTCAATATTCTTCCCTACAAGAAGACAAAAATGTTCTGCAGGTAAGATTCAGGTGTACTGCAAGATATGAGCATCAAATTCAGTTAACCTTCTGCTAATTTTTACTTCCCACGTGTTCCCAGCACTAATGTCACTATTAGTAGTATTAGTCACTCCTGAGGGCACTTGAGTGACTTTATTTTTTTCAATGAGGCAGGAAGAGTGTTTTCTTTGACACCTTCTAGTAAAGTTTAGGATGCAACACACTGTGCTTGTGCAGTCCTGTATCTGTTTAGGGAGTTAACAATGACTCTGCTGCTAACAAAATCTTAATGAATAAAGGGAGTCTTTCTGATTGATGAGATTTGAGTTTGAGATTAAATTACTTTTCTTAATTACCCAAAATTACTCCACTAAAAATAGATTGTAACCTAAATGTGTAACCTATTACCTAATAATAAATGTTTCTCCTTTTGTCTACTTTTTCCTTTCTTTTCCTAAAGGATCATAATTTTAAATCTGAGGAAAATCGTCCCTAATCTAAATGTTTACAAAAAGACTTATTTGCTAAAAAATATGCTCAAAATTGTTTTTAAATGTTTTCTTTTTATGAATATTAAGATAACCAACTTTAAGATACAAGATTCTAGCATTACCTATGATGTAGAGAATACAATCTCTTCATAAACTTTTTCTTCTTGCTAAAGTTTAGTCAAAAATTATTCATGACAAGTCACTGCAGAACTACCACTTCCATTTCTAAGTCAAAATACAGTGTAGGGGGAAAGTCAAGTTAATCCTTTTAGAAAACAGCTGCTCTGTATTTGCTGTTCATGTCATAAATTCACATTTCCAGCAATTATGCGTACTTCCTTGCTTAAGCATAATGACTATAACTTTGCTATACATATCGTGATTTACAAGCCTGATATGTCTTTGTAGGACACCGTGAAGGTCTATTCCCCACTTCTACAACTCACTATGTGCTTAGGTATGACATAACTCACATAGAGCATCTTCTGAGGTCATAGTCTTCTACGAAAAGGAAAACCTCATATTTGGCCCAGAATCCTGCTTTGCATTTAGGATAATTACACCTTTTCTTTTTACAGAGTTTCATTTGTTTTGCTCTTGTTGGACAAGAAAGCAACTTCAGCATCCTTCCTCTAAGACTGGAGATCAAAATCAAGAAAATGTATTCACTGCCGTCTACAGTTAGAACCTAATACAGCGGACTATAACCTTGGAACACTAAAACAAAGGCGACATTAAAAAGCACATCGGTTTATCTTTCCCACTAAACAAGATGAGATTTCTTTTTCTTTACCAACACTGGCAGGTAGAAAATTTACTTAAATGGAACATTCTTTGATGTATCCACAGAGGCCTAAGCAACCCCACACTTTTCCTTAAATCAAAATCTTTATGGAAAAACAGATGAATGTTTAAAAATAAGAGATATAAAGGTGAACTTACTTCAAGCTTGAGAAAAATTTAGAGGACACTTCAGAAGTGACTGAGAATAAGGATGTTCATATCTTAATTCTTATTCTGCTACTGCTTGAAAAGTGGTAAGAAAAGGCTGACTTTTCATGTGTTTCTCTAATTTCTAATTTCCTGTATATAATCCTCTCCACTTTCAAAGCTACATATAAGACACTGACTTCCTTGACTTAGATAGCCTTAGGCTACCTAATAATAAAAATTACTGTATTTAAACAAGGATTTATTATTAAAAAGTTCCTAAAATGACAACTAAGAGCTTTCTATTTCTTACACATATGTTGGAGTTCATATAACTGAAGAGAGGCAGTGGCAGAGCAAATGCAAAGGTAAACTGGAACCCAGCATTTCACCCTGTAAATGTAATTGTTGTTAAAAAAACAAGTTTCATAAGTTTCAAAGTCCATTATGAACTTACAATATACAAGAACACTGGATAGAATTATGTTTACGCAAGCTCAAAATGAGAAAAATATTATTCCTTTTTTCTACTTCAGAACTGATATTGTTAAGCAGGTTGAGTCAGAATTTCTACCCTGATTTATTAATTTCACCTCAATTTGGCTGTTACAATAATAGACATATAAAAATAAAGAAATACATCTCTCCTGCTTCATTGCCACGTGACAGCTAAGTACCAGTTGTCTCAGTTTAGACTCAGCTGGCAGCTAAAGCCACAGAGTCATTTTATTTCCTCCAGGAGTAGAAAACAAAACAACTACTTAAGAATCAAAGCAGGGGACGAGGGAGAGCTAAATGCACCACTTACTGCCATGGGCAAAAGACAGACTGGGCTAGGGTAAACATAATCAATTTAATTCAAAACAACAAAACCACAAACAAATCACCAATTAAATTAGAGTAGGACAGAAAGGAGATCATCAAGGTCTTAAATTCCCCTTCCCCCCAACCCTCCCTTCCTCCTGGGCCTGGACTTTACTACCTTGCCCCCCACTCAGCACCAGAGGTAGGGGGAAACATGGGCGGTGGGGTGGGGTGGTGTTGCCGGCAGTAATTTTTAACCCTGTGCATGAGGTTCCAGCTGCTTGCTTCATGGAATACACTCCTCACAGCTTTCCTCCGGACACGTGGCGTCCCCCTGTCCCAGATCACAGTCCGGCATGAACACCTTCAGCCAAGACTGCAGCAAGTGATTTAAGTGATTTAAAGGGAAACCACTCCTGCTCGTACTGATATTTTACATTATCAGTGTGGCTTACTGTAGGTACAGTCCCCTGCTGTGCTCAGCAGGGATGAAGACAGGTTTGACATGCACTCTGCCCTTCAGAGATCTGGAGATCTTTCTCACTTATCCTCCCAGTATAAAACCAGTTCTTCTGCTGGAAATGAGATGTAACAGGAATATAGCAATTCCTATCCTCTTCTCTGAAGTTAAGTCTATTCCAATCCTAGTGGTGGCCAAGAAATCTCATTAAAATGAGATCACTGCAGCTACCTTCCTATCTATGTAAATATTATGTGGTATAAAGACATTTTAACAAAATAATGGGCAATATTTATCACATCCTCACCTTGCATAAGGACTGTGATTATGACAATCCTTTTCAGTGAACATCTCCTATCCAAACCACATGGAAAATAGGATGCAGGTTATGAATTGAAACTGAAAATCTTCCTGAGAGTGACATGTGAGAGGCCCTACAGTTTGGTGTGACTTTTCAAGTTTGCACTTACTATCCAGCTACATATTGTCTGTACCAAGGATAAGTCTTTCCTCTTTAGAAGTGAAAGGACAGAGGAGAAAGTCTATAAATCAATGAGACACAAGATTTATCTCAATCCAGTCATTTATGGATTAAATAGGACTACTAGAACACAGACTGTCTCATTTTCAAGGTCTTTTCTTATAGTAATTCTAAGCAAACATGAATTAGATCTCCCCAATGTAAAGCTGCAGAAATATGCCTTTTCACTCTATTTCCTTTGTTCCTTCAAATCATACCTGGATTTCCTTAATTAACCCAATAAAAAAAAAAATGTAGTTATTTTTCTGGTTTTTGGTATTTTTTCCGATGCCTATTATATTGTATGTATTCTGAAAGTTGTTTTGAATAATTCCAGTATGTAATTACCATGAGACAAGGGAGCAATATTTCCGTTACGGGTTACTGGCTCTACCATGGGTAATCTGGCAAGGCAAAATCATATAAAGCAGCCTTAGCTGGCCTTCCTGACTTCCTGCTACTGGACAGAAATGATACTTGCTGAAAGTAGTTCTTCTCAGTCAGATTCAGTGCGTTCTCTAAATACCGGACTCAGATAACAGCAGGACAAAATGAGTAAATGGAGCAAATACTTTGGAAAAAGATTTACAGCAGAGTCTTATTATCTAGCCTCATTTCTCTTGACAGCACATTCTTTCACTTCCTTGTGAAATTATCAGGATCTGTGTTTATGTTTATGGAAATGTAATATACCTGGCTATAAGTGTCTTTTCCTAATTACATCATTGTAGTTATTCCTCTCAAGCTGCGTTGTTTTCTTGATTTGGAATCCAGAATAAAGGCTACTTAAGATAAATGGTAAGATTACCACTGATGTCACTCTGCTTTGTATCAGGCCATTGGCAAAGCCACCTTTTGGGGAAAATTATAAAAGAAATATATCCTTTTTTCTAAGATTATATCTGTTGTTAAGCATTGTGTAAGTACTTGCGCCAACCCTGTCACAAAAATGAAGGAGAAGACAGACTTGAAAAATTACACTTTGGGAACAATAGTATCTGCTTCCATCCCAAGAGCTGAGGCATGTCGTAGATCATGTGTAAATTTAATTGAAGAAAGAACTGCTAATGGTGATGGATGTTGATGTTCATTCACATTAAGTACCAGAAAGAAAGAAAAAGAAAAAAAGTTAATTTTAGTTTTGAAGGAAAGGAATCAATATAGTGAGACAATCAGAATTACAAAGCACATTGTGCCCGATACAAAGGTGCAGAGGAGTATAAGCCTTGACTGTAAATATGGATGAGCAGGGATCAGCTCTGGCTTTATAAAGAGCTTAGCAAAGGAATCTCTGTAGGTGAAGAAACTCCTAGGAGCTCTCATGATACAAACAGGCATCTGCATGCACAGGACATGTCATGTACAAGACAGTCAGGTGATCAGTCCTAGTCAACATGTGTTTATGAAAGGCAGGTCCTGTTTGACCAATGTGATCGCCTTCTATGACGAGGTGACCCGCCTAGCAGATGAGGAAAGTGCTGTGGATATTGTCGACCTAGACTGGAGTAAAGATTCTTCTGAAGAAACTGGCTGCTCGTGGCTTTGTTGAGTGTATTCTTTGCTGGGAGAAAAACTGGCTGGCTGGCTGGGCTTGACAGTGGTGGTGAATGGAGTTAAATCCAGTTGGCAGCCGGCTACAAGTGGTGCTCCCCAGGGCTCAGTATTGGGACCAGTTCTCTTTAACATCTTTATCAATGATCTGGATGAGGAGATCGAGTGCACCCTCAGTAAGTTTGCAGATGACACCAAGCTGAGTAGGGGTGTTGATCTGCTTGAAGGTAAGAAGGCTCTACAGAGGGATCTGGACAGCCTGGATCAGCAGGCCAAAGCCAAGTGCCAGGTCCTACACCTGGGTCACAACTACCCCCTGCAAAGCTAAAGGCTTGGGGAAGAGTGGCTGGAAAGCTGCCTGGCAGAAATGGTGGTGCTTTTTGAAAGCTGACTGAATATGAGCCAGCAGTGTGCCCAGGTGGCCAAGAAGGGTGATGGCATGCTGGCTTGTATCAGCAATAGTGTGACCAGCAGGAGCAGGGAAGTGATTGTCCCCCTGTACTGGGCACTGGTGAGGCTGCACATCGAATTCTGTGTTCAGTTTTGGCCTCTCACTCCAATAAGGACATTGAGGTGCTGGAGCACATCCAAAGAAGGGCAACATGTCTCATGAGGAGTGTCTGAGGCAACTGGGGTTGTTTAAACTGGAGGAAAGGAGTCTGAGAGAAGATCTTATTGCTCTCTAAAACTACCTGAAAGAAGATTGTAGCAAGATTGAGGCTGGTCTCTTTTTCCCTGTAACAAGTGATAGGACAAGAGGAAATACCCTGGCAGTGCATGTTGAATGATTTGACTCGGTAATCTTAAAGGTCTCTTCCAACCAGATGATTCTCTGTGATTCTGTGTCTGTGTAACAGCAAATTCATCCAACCAAACACCACCACTACCACATATGTATAAATAATAATAATAAAAAATTAAGATATTTCGTCAAATATATAGTTGGATTTTCAGCAGTGACCCCTCTGGCTTTATTTATATCTACCTCAGGGGTAGATTCTCAGGTAGTATAAAATACTTTCAACAGCTGCCAGACAGCAATAACAACCATTAGGCAAATTAACAGCTTTTCAGAGAATATCCACCCTTGTGAAAGACCATTCATTTCTCTCAGCTATTTCTCCATCATGGCAATTGTCATAACACCCTGCTCAGCTGCTGCACCACCCTGCTCAGCTGCAGCTTCTTTCCATTTTATTACATATGCCTTGCAAATGTCTTTCCTGCCAACATCTTTGACTTACATTAACTGTAAAACAGACACTGAAAAAGTGGCTATAGTGGTTTCTGGACTTGATTGTATTATCATATTAGACATCTGTATGTCTCCTTGTAACAAGATGCATTTCTAAAAGAGTGAAGGAAGCTTTTTATGAATAGCAAAACTCTGGCCTGTTTGTTTTTGTGATACCACATGTAAACTTAATTACTGTAGGTTAGCACTGTGTTTGCAAGGAGTAAATTTGATATTGATTCCATAAATAGGAAAAAAAAATGCAGCTTTAGAGTTTCCAGGAACTTGGGATATTTATATTTAGTTTTAACGATAGTTTCATCTGCAGCATGAATGATACAGTGCCTGAGTATGCGGATGTGTGCGTTGTGGGGTTCCTACTCAAACTTTGATACGAGGGGAAGGCATTTGCTGATGACAAAGTTATGTCTTACTCATTTTGCTCAAGCTGCCCTGTCACATATTATGCACTACAAAACACAGATTTTCAAATTATCATCTATTATGAAGAGAAAAATGAGTCAAGATATAATTTTCTCACTGCTTTCTCTCAGTAATATATTACCATTAACTACAGGCTTTAACAACATTTAATCCCAGTGGTAGCAAGTTCTCCTCCAGAATGGGAGGTTATTCATTAACTGTATCTAATACAGACATCATTAGAAAGAAATCAATTTTGTCTGATGATTTCCACAAAAGTCTCCATACAACATGTCTTATACATAAGAACAAGTTTATAGCATGAAGACTATTCCATGAATACTGCACAAATTCTGAAATACACAAAGCTGACCAGATATCCCTCCCGAAATACAGACCACACTGTTACGACTACTTCTAGTAGTTGCTGCGATGTTGGCATTTGAGGAAACCAACTACAAAATGCTTTTCTCCCACTAAACCATTTTGAATCAATAATGCGCATTTGAGCATAAACTAAACACTTCACAATTTATTTACTGACCAAATAAACTTTTCTTTCATGCATTACTCCAGGAGGAGAGGAGTAGCAGAAATATACTTTAACACTGCAAACTCGTCGTGCTCATTCTGCCTTAAGTAATGGTCTAATATTTGCCTTCAAAGTACAGTCAGGATGCTTTCTCAGCTGAAAAGTGGAAGCAGAAATGATTGAATTGTAAAGATTCGTGGTGGGATAGGATGTGAAACCTCTCTCTCTTAAAAGGAAAAATCTCATTGCACATTTAAACACTGCTATTTGCTTTGAGACCTTTGTTTCCTTTGAGGACTTTTAACCAAATATTTTGTCTTTGCTGCTCCTATAACAAAGGCATAATCTTAAAGTGGAATTGTAGCCAGTTTCTCTTTAAAGAATTCATCTAGGTAATTCTCTTCCAGGTTTCTGGATACCAAAAACAGGTTAACTAAACCTTAGGCTAGCATTTAATTATAACGTGTTGCACATTCTACATCTGTCTGCCTCTCCATTTATTTTTTCTGGAAAAATAAAATACATACTGTGCCACCAGTGTGCAGAATATATGGCTTTTTGCTTAATATTCCACAGCATGCAGTTATCTGTTGAAAAGAGATCATCATCTAACTTTCTTGTTTGATTTTGGGGGAAACACTTCAGTTTTAGTACCTGTATGCAGGACTGTAAAAATGTTTTGACAACAATGTGACATATGATTTCAAACCTTGAAAAAGCAAAGATGACTTTTTTCTCCTGAACTTTCTGAATAATCTTGTTCCTTCTCTCAGACTTTCACATTCGTAGCTGCTACTGCTACCTGTGCCGATGTAGCTCAGATGTACTGGATTTATCAGGATCCTCATCCTGAAGACAAATGAGAATAAAAACAAACTAATTGATAAACAGTTGCTGTAGGTCAAAACACTTCAACTACGTTTCTGATTCATTGGAAGTGACAAGTATATCTCCATCAATTTTCTCTTCAGGACTCCAACAGTATGTTTGGTTTCATGCATGAACTGTTGTTGATGTGTGATATTTTAGGGAAGCAAGCATAGCGAGATCTGCAAGTCACATTTAACTTCTCGTATACATGTCCTTTTATCATTTCTCCTACACTCCAATAATAACATTTCTTGTCACATTTTAAAATAGAAAATTCAGAGTTCAGATGGTCACAAATTCTTCAGGTGCATTACTGAAGAATGATTAGTATACAACTATCTTTACTGAAATTCAAATATAGGTTGTATCTGTTGCCTCCTGTAAGAAAACTATTTCTCTACAAGAGCACCTAGTGATGTGACATTTGTTTTTCAGCTATCATATTTCAACAATTTTATATGTATTCTACATGTATTACTAAGAATACCTCAAAGTTCAGTGCATCAGCAACATAAGGTGTCCTTTTTATTTATAGGCATGTGATTGTATACTTTAATTCCAGATATGATCAATCGCACTGTAAAGGAAGTACACTCTATTTTATTAAGGACTCCTGGAGATCATCATTCTCACAATAAGCAAAAGTATAAGTAAATATTCTTGCAAATGGCATATAAATAATTCCAAGTGAGCAGCTGTGTGTCACTCAAATTTTATATGGTTCTTTACCACATAACCTTAAGAAAAGAAAAATACTAGATTTGGGTTCAAATATGGAAATTTTCACTACCGACATTTATTGCACTTTCAGGACCAACGAACCTTTTGACAAAATGAGAAGCAAAAGTTTTACAGCAGGGCAGGGAACTTTGGAAATTCAGATTTGTTCATGTTATCAATCTGAATTATACTAGTACCTGGAGAGCCCAGCTGATATCGACCCTCATTGTAACAGGTACTATATTTATTCATAGCAAGAGATAAACAACTCCATTAAGTTACTATTGAACTTGTCCAAGTGCTAAGAAGAGTGAAAGAGGTAAATGGCAGTCAAGGTCATGTGTTATTCCAAGCCCAGTTGCTGACTTGACACCTGGTTAACACCTCTTCCTATATCGTGCTCCACACTTTGGCAGTTAAATCCATTTGAAGAAAAAAGGCATCACAAAGAAAACTGATGCAAGTATATGTTCTTCTAGGAAAGTCTCCTAACTTCAAGGGTGCAGGAGAAGCCCCCACACATTACCCTAGCAGCAAGTTCAGCAATATACGCTCTTCAAAGCATAAATAGTGTGGAAACAGAATGTTTCCAATTCTCATCAAGATATGTTTAAAAAACAGTCTCTTAAAGAAATAGGCAGACAATACTGCCTACTACTTTCAGTGAGATTTAGAAATCTGTACACTTGCAAAAAGATTTTTGGACAAAGTTTGTTTCCAGTTATAACAATTTAAATCCAGAATAACTTACCTAGTATCTACAGAGCTGTTCAAATTTACACTGATTTCACTAAGAAACATTTGGTTATGTGTTCCACATGCATACACAGATTCAACAGTTTTCCTCTCTAAAGCACAGTATAGATGACTACAAGTATTGCAGGGACACTGTGGTATATTACTCTGTATGGCAATTCCACCTAACTTGAAAAAAAGTAATTAAATATGTTCTAGCATGTTGCTGCAAAATTGATCACTGCTTTCTTGTGAATAGCAATGCATTTATATATATAAAGATGAATGTTCCTTTCTAGAAACGGATCATTTCCAGATTAATGGCTAAATTACTGTTTCTTGGAAATTAATACAACTATGCCTACATCCGCAGCAACTTAAATATTCACAAATGAAATTGAAATTCTTTCACCTTTTTTCTGCCCATTGCCTTCCCACTCTGGAGATTAAAAAAAAAAAAGAAAAAAAAAGAAATGTAATGAATAAATTTTGTTGTCTCTTCTGTGGGAAAAGTAACTTACATATTTGCTATGTAGTGTTGTAAACACCAGTTACAACTGTCTTAAAAAAAATCATGCATCAAACCACTCCTTATGATGAGATGCCATATTTTTAACAAACAGTACCAAGCAGGCTACTTTAATTTCTTTGTTTGACCCTCTGAAGATGAATTCCTTCAATTTTTTCCAAGAAGCTTATGAGCTAGGACCTTTAAAGAAAAAGCTGATGTTTTCACATAAACACAGAATGGGAACATGACAAAAACTTAGACATTCCAAGAATTTCAACGGTAGGTTAAACCAGTGACTTGAGAACTGAATCTGACCTTAAGTTAGTTACTTGCTATTTCATCAGTCATGACCACTATTTATATATGGTTTAACTCCACACCCTCCCTGTCGCTCCTTTGAAACATTTTTTGGTAGCTTGACAGGACATTGAGGTGCTGGAGTGTGTCCAGAGAAGGGCAACAAAACTGGCGAAGGGTCTGGCGAGCAAGGCTTACAAGGAACAGCTGAGGAAACTGGGTTTGTTTAGTCTGGAAAAAAAGGAGGCTGAGGGGAGACCTTATTGCTGTCTACAGTTACCTGAAAGGAGGTTGTAGCAAGGTGGGCATCAGCCTGTTCTCCCAAATAACAAGTGATAGGATGAGAGGAAATGGGCTCAAGTTGCACCAGAGGAGGTTTAGGCTGGATATTGGGAAAACTTTCTTTACAGAAAGAGTTGAGAAGCACTGGAACAGGATGCTCAGGGAAGTGGGGGAATCCCATCCCTGGAGGTATTTAAACAACACACAGATGTGGTGCAGAGTGATGTGGCTTAGTGGTGACCTGGCAGTGCTGAGTTAATGGTTAGATTCGATCTTAAAGTTCCCTTGTAACCAAAATTATTCTGTGATTCTGTGATCCTGTCTTAGTTAGAATATGCTTTTATTACTCTCCCCTCTTCATTTTCTATATTATTCTGCAATTGCTTTCTCATCTGAGCTTTCAATGTAGATAGATACTATTTAAATTAATAGAGCTCGCATTATTCCTATACTTTCATTTTTCATAATATAGAGAAATTATGTAGAATGCATACTAAATTCAAAACTGCCAGCAAAAGTGCACTACTTTGCTTTTATCAAAGTCCTTTAGAGTGCAATATAAATAATGAGGTATTGCTCTGAGATATAGTGCTGATTACCATGTAGTAGATTGATTTTGCTACAATTTCTTATGCACTGCAAGGTGCCTACTAATTAAGTGAGTAGGCTAATACTAGTAAGGCAGAGCTCAGTCGCCCTCCAGCATCTACAGCACAGTTCACCTGTTCTGAGAACCAATGCAACTCAGTGGTTTTTTCTGGAACCTAAATTTGAGAAATAAATGTATTTGAACAGGTTCTGAGTTGGTGTTAAGTGAATGAATGAAGGCTGGGATCCAATGCTGGAGTTTGGTGGGGGTTTTTTGGGGTTAGTTTTTTTTTGTTTTTTGATAGATAACTGCAAAATCTACAAGTCATACAACTGATTTTGAACTTTCAGCCTGGAAAAGACTGAACTTTTGGCAGAACTTGTTGAACAAAAATGTGTTTGCTTTTGGTGTCATCATCATCATCATCATGGCTTGGCTTCGCAAACGAAGATCTGGGAAGGGCTTTTCCCACGCTCACTGCAAGCGATGAGTGCACCCTTCGAGCCTGCGCGGTGGATTTTTTAGGTGAGGCGCAGCATGTGCGGAACTGGCCCCATCCTTTACACCTGAGGTTAATCTGCCAGGGCCTAGCGAGCTTGGACGGTGACAGCGAAGTCCTCGGGTCATAGGTTTGGTTAGAGTGTCCTTCTCTTAGACAATGGATGCCTTACAGGGCTAAACGAGCTCCATCTGCCCGGGTTTGGCGTCAGAGTTGTCCTTCTCCTAGGATGGCTGCCCCAAGGCTAGTGAGCCCATCCTGCCCGTGGACACACTTTGTCTAACCCTTCAGTTGAGACCTGTCTGGCTTGGGAGACCCCACCGGAGGCACATGCCACCACCAGCACAGCTCTCAACCTCACAAGGGCACGCAAGCTCTTTCCCCACGGCAAGGGGGTGCCCGTGAAAGAGTCGCTGCTCCACCTCCGGACATCACAGACCCGGGCACGGGGTGGCTGGGGCCTGCCAAGAACGGGAGTCCTGGAGGAAGCTTTTGGTGTGCTGTATGCTCAACAGCAGTATGGCTTTTTGAACATAAAACGCAAGGCTATCGTACCTCTAAAGAGAGATGTACATGAATTGAAAAAATAAATAGGATTCCCCTCAATAATTTTCTTTCTTCTCAAACTAGAAGTTGATGGACCTGTTCGGTATTGCACAGAGTAATCAACTGACCTGAAGGGTTTCAGTGAGTGGTCCTGCAACAAGGCTTCTCAGAAGAAAAAAAGTAATCCATGGGAAAGGAAGATGTTCTTTTCCTGAGCAGAGATACTCAAATACTGCCTGAAAATATGTGCGATTCCTTTCATTTGGAAAACACTGAATTTGGGTCAGAGCAATCAATTCCTGTGAAGGCAAAGCCTTCTCAACTGACTGGAACTTTAGAAAAATATTATTATTTAGGAAAATATTATTAATCAAAAAGGAACACAACACATATGTTTCAGCTACTAATTTTTGTGAACTTTCTCCACTCGCTCTATACACATATTTGAGAGAAATCTTGCTGCTTCTGAATTTTGCCTGTAACTCCAGATCTTAGTTTTTAGGCAGTCTGCCTCAAAGAAAGAAAAGATCTATACAGACACACTCAGTGCATCTGAAGAACTCTGCTTACCATATTCTCCCTACCCCCAACTTCCATAATGACTTTCAAATCTGTCCACCAACTCCAATCCAATTGAGAGAAGGTCCCCTCAAGGAAAATGTTTCAGCACACTTTGATCTATATTGTGCACCAGAGAATCAGAAGATGACATGTATTATGAACACTGCAAGTTCAGGAAGCTTTCCTGCTTCTCTTTTCTGCCACTCACGAATAACTAAAATTGTTGGTTTGTGGTATCCTGTTCATTTTACATTTTTCTTTCTAGGCATCTTTCTGTATTTACAAAAGGTTTATGAAACTGCTCTACAATTTTAGTGTTTATCAAAGACAGAAAGAAAGCCTTTGTGGTGAATATGTTACTGATGTAACACAGAACTGGCAAGTTCTGACAAATCTTTAAATGGAAATTTGCTTTAAGTAAAAGCTCTCCTTAAATGCACTTTATGGGAAAATACGAAGGCGGCAGTGTTGTCTTTTATTCTTCTCTCTCCCAGTACAAAGCAATATTACCACCACAGACAAAGCTCTTCAAAAGAGGCAGAAGTTTCCTCATCTTGTAACTTGTAACACAGTACAGTGCTTCCTGAAGCCCTGACCAAGAGCAAATCTAACTCCAGACATCTTTATTTAGGCCATCTATCCAGGCTCCGTGAAAACCTACCCTGGGCAAAGAGAGATGTGTTGAACTTTTGACATTTCCACAAATACGTATCAGTGTCTTACAGGGAACTTTTCCATTCCACTAGACTAAATACATCATTCTTATTGATTTTAACTTATCTAAACAAAGATTGAAAACACTAACTTCACAATGTCTAGTTTAATGGTTGGCTAGTTGATCTGATGAACCACACTTACAGTCCCAGCAACGAACCTAACCCTCTAAAATGTGTGAAACTTTCCAGAAATAAAATTAAAATTAATAGCTCGGTTAACTCAAGTATATCCCTCCCTAGCAAGTGCAGATTTCAGAAGAAAGCAGAAAATTGAAACACAGAAGAAACTAGTCAAGACAATGTGGGTTTCTTTTGACTAATCCCTTGAATTCTTATTAAAAAAAAAATCACAAAATAAGTAAACTGTAAGAATCATCGATGACTGGAATATCAAAGCTCATAAATGCAAAATCAATACATTTGACATAATGAAATAAAATACATATTATACTATTCTTAAAAATGAACTATAAATCAAGTTTCAATTTTTTTTTTGTTGTTTTTGTTCTTTTTCACTAGTGATCTTACAGAAGGGTAATCAACACTTTCCAAACTTTGATGCTTGAAAGAATTACTCAGTGAGAGAAAAGGCTAATACAGTTAAAAACTTTCCCATCTAGTGCTGTTCCCAGTGGAATGCATGCAAAATAGCAGCAACAAACAATTCATCCTAATAAACCTTGGATGGAAAGGGTGGTGGATAGTTTTTAAGTAGCTTGGATTTCAATTAAGGCTTTCAGGCAAATCTCCCATGAGAGTGTTCTGTGATACCTGAGGGACAAGGTCGTGATGAGTGGCTCTACCATTTCCTTCCAAAAGAATCACATCCAGTTTGATTCTACTTAATTTCTGGTGCCTAATGTGATGTCAAAAATTGAGCACGGTTCTCCTTCAGTCCTCATTTATTCAAGAGAGAAACAGTAATTTCTGAAAAGCAATTAATTTTTTTAATTATTATTATTCAGTGATTTTCTGGACTCTTAGGTTTCTCTTCTAAACAAAGGGTCACTACTTTTGCCTGTCATTATGAACACTTTCTATAAACACACACCTTCATCTCACATAGATGGAAATGCCTGAAAGGCATTTGTAACATAATTCTTAATAAATTTAGACAATCATTAGAAAATCTAGCCCCTTTTAACTCATATTGTCAAAGGTAAACTTAAACATTTAGAAGCTCAGAGTTACTGCAGATACACCAGGAGCAGTAACTGAATTTCTTTGGAAGGAAATTCAAAGGTCTTTCTCTCTAAGCCATACAGTCCCATTTCATTGCATTACTTATTTACTTTAAGTGGCTAAGGGACAAGACTTAAACATTGCTTTAAAAATCTTTAGCTATGCTCTTAGATACATAATTACCAGCTTTCACCACATTGAAGAGAGTGATAATGGTTAACACGTATGATTCATGAGCCGAAGTGTCATCACACCCATGAGGGGGTTCATTTACAAGAAGAACTTTTCAGTAGCAGTCAGAAACCATCACGCCTGCACACGATGATCAGCAAGGGCACGATCCAGCTCCCATTGAAATCACTGTGAATGGTTTTATTTGCTTTAGCAAGGTTTGAAACTGAGAATACTCTGCTGGCGTAATGGTAACTCTAAAACACTCGACTGACCAGTGATTACTGTATCGTTGGGCAGACTGCCACAGGTATTTCTTGTTAAGATTAATACTGTGAATTAACTCAACTGTGAACTGACTCCTTATCTGGGCTCTGAGGAAATTCAGAAGAAAATTTTAAATACTTATAATCTCCAACATCTTGATCATCAGTACTTCATATGCAAGAAACAGTATGTCAAATCAAAGTTTTCTTCATACAGGAAATCTGGCTTGCAAAGTAGGTGGTGATAGGGTTGCCACTCTTCTTATATCATTTTGCTTACAGATGCCAAAAACCTCAGCAGGAGTGAGTATGTTGCATGCAGCTTCTTTACCAGTCCGACAGTGGTTTTCATAAACTAAGCAACTATTAATCCTACCAGTATTTTAGAGGAATCATACCATCTAGAGTGGAGACAGAGGGACTCTAATGTCCAGTTAGAGCTCCACTTAAACTTAGAATAGAGAAATGTGCAAATTAGGTAGTCTTCTGTCTATCAGAGACTCTTCAGGAGTTGAGAGGTTCTCCTTGGCTTGCAATTTTGTGTGTTTTGCTCTTCCATATTTGACAGAAGAGGAAATTCCTTAACTTGGCAACTAAGAACACAGGAGTGAGGGGACAGTAATTCTGTAATTATTTCAGAAACAGAATAGGGATGTTTGTTGCTCTTGTGTGTCTTCAACATCCAGCCAGAAGGCTTAGTGTACAGAAATAATACCTGTTTATAAGCCAAAATAAGGTACAAAACAGTAAAACAACAGGACAAAACTGTAGAGGTAACTGCAGGTCTCAGAGAAAATAACAACTGTATCTGTGTTATCCATATAATAATGCAAGGAAATTTTCTGTTATCTAGAATGAAATGTCAGCCAAGAACTCAAAATAAAAAAGTAAATGCCAAATATGAAAAATGGAGAAGCAGCTTATATGTGGAAATCATCCCCTTAGAAATGGGAACTAGATGAATAGAAAATATTTGTAGAGATGGGTGCAATAAAATGATGACAAGAAGCCTTGGTGAAATCTCCCACCAATTTTGTCATTCAAGGTTTCAGAGCTCTTGGTTTTGTACATGACATTTTTTTGCAGGACATCAGATTTAAATGTACACTGAAACCCAGAAGACATACAATGTTATCTAACTCATCCTACCACTGAAATGCTGTTGTATTACTAATGTTGTGTCAGTAGATAGAAGAATTAAAAGAAAGAAGGAAAAGGGATGTATTAAATAGAAGAGAGGGAATGATAATTTGGTTACCAATCCTACTATTTATTATACAGAAGCATCATTGTAGCAAGCCAAAGTAAGGGCACACACAAGACTTTTCCTATTAAATTGTATTTAACTGAAGAAAACACATGTAAAAGTAATAAGAAGATACTAATTAGGAAAGAGTATTTGCTAGTCCAATATCTTATTTCCAAGAAGAAGCAATGCCATCAGCTTCAGAAGGAATTAGAAAGTGAAAGCATTAGTATGGAAGAGAAACATGAATAAGAAAATCTTTTTAGCTTCAGAGGTTGGCTTATGCCTTGGAGCGTGATGGGTTTGACTTCTTACCCTTTCTGAAATCATTTAATCCTTCATAAAAAGCATGACTATATGCCAGACACAAAAATTTGTAGTCTATTCTTCACATTTACTCAAAATTACTTTGATCACAAAATCATAGAAATACAAGGCTGACAGAAACTTCCTGAAACTCAGCTACATTTACTCCTTTCACTAGGGAGAAATCAAGTATAACTAAGCCACTCTCGAGCAGTGTCTAACTTGACTTCTTGTTTTTCACAAATTGTCTAATGGTCTGTTTCAATGGTTCTTCACTTATATGTATAGAAAATTTTTCCTAATATCTAAAAAAAATGTTAGCTACAAATTAAAATGACTTCTTGCTCTTCTTCTGCTATGAACTGTTTACTCAACTATCTTATGAGCATTTTGTCTACTTCCCTCAAAAGCATGAGCTGCACAGTTGAAAGAACGTACAAATTAAATTACTGATAACCAGTTCTGCCATAACATTTTTTGTTACCCCTTTTACATCGTGGTTTGGTTTAGCTCTCTCTAATAAGGAGTATTTTAAAAGGCTATTAGATTATTGTGATTGATCTAGATTTTGTATATGCTTGCAATGTTCTAGTCAACAGTTTTGTTGCTTCATTTGGTTAACTTTGTACACCAAATAAAGAAGACGAGAAAAACTCTAAGCCAAGTTGAACTTAAAACAGCAAAAGGGTACTTCTGTATGTAAGTACTGTAAAGAACTGAGTCATAGAAAATTAGCAGCTCTTAGTTTCCTTGAAGCAAAATACTTTGTTTTGCCATGAAATGAACTTAAGAATTCCATTCTGCTGTAATATTCTTTCTTTGTGTTTCAGAAGTAACCAAAAAGCATTATTTCAATGTGCTGGAAATTTTAAAGTAATGTTACTCAGTTTCTGAATGCATTGTTTAAATAAGTAGTATAGGCATGCAAGTGTCTGATTGATTAGCAGTTAATATTGTTATAGAGTGAATATTCCACTATATTAGTCTAGGAATCACAGAGGTCAATTAATGAATGAATTAGAGAACAGTAATCTCTGGATATGGACACGTAACTGGACACGTAACTGGGCACGTCTCAAAAAAAAAGTTATATATTTGATAGAAATTTATAGGATTTTTTATTCTGCTGTGTAACAAACATTTCTGGCAAGATACATGAAGGCAATCTCCTTGCCTTAATTCCAGAAAGCAAGATAAAATACTTTGTGAAGATGTAATAGCAATTAAAGCTAATGCTGTAGTGAGATAACAAGTGTGATAAATTTGACAAAGAGCAACATTTCATTTGAACAAAATAAAATGGGATAAAACAATTCAGTCTTCTTATAATTTAGACAAATGTATGGCAAGTTAGAAATAATTGCCCTTAAGTTACTATGATGATTTTCTAATCAAAATGTAACTAGATCCTTTTCAGATTTCAAATAGGGCTATCTCTGATGTGAGAGTGGAACACTGCCCTAGAAAAAGAAGAGTGTTACACCTGCTATACTGGAGAAGTCTATGAACATCCTCTCTCTTAGTTACTGTATGTGTAGTTTCTGCTTTTATATTGCCTTAATTCAATGCTAATTCACTGTCTACTTTGCAACTCAGTGAAGAGTGGTTTTCTTCATTATAGATAGGCACGCTGTAGATTTTGTTCCAGAAACTAACACTTCTAAAAGATCTTCACCTCCATTCCACAAGTTTTTTTCCCCTCTGGCATTCCTATCAACTATTAGCGCCTTTATTCCATTTTGTATTAACACACACAACTTTTTCACGTAGTTGTAAAGCCATGAACAAGAACGCTTACATAAATTTATTTGTCATAAGATATTTTTTGAACTGACTCTGAAGAGAAAAAGCAGAACAGCAGCAAGGAATGCATATTTATGTAGATCAGGGGTGTGCCAATTCCTAAAAAGCAGATATGTTGCACAGGTCAAACATCTGTGATTCTCTATGCAACTAATCATTAGATGCATTTTGTGGTTCTCTCCTTCCAATATTAAGCTGAACGATCCCTTTGAAAATGTTTTAGAAGAACCATCAGAACTTTCTCCAGATTCTTTAATAATCTTTTATTCCCAGTCTTCCAGAAACCTTTTCCGAGTCAGTGAATATTTATGTTTGAAGAAATAGTTTATTTGTTGAGCACTGTGATGATGGACACCATCACTTACACCTTTTCATTATATTGTCAATTCTATACAAAACCAGCTTCCTTGCTTGTCTTAGCATCAGCAACCGTTCAAGCTTACATTGCATCTTTAGAATAAAGCTCTTTCCTGCACTTGACTTTTCAGTAGCATTCATTTAATATACCCTCATGGGTATAGCCTTTTAAATTCTTGTCTGCTGCAAAATGTATTTGGCATGGCAAGAAGATTGCACCCAGCTGTGCTGTGAAAAATATTATATCCCACTGATACTTCTCAGTGGAATCTCTGCAGTATGTCAACTAGCAGAAGACTGTAAGAAAAAAGGATAAAATAATTTTCATTTTATATTTCAAACCAGTTGGTTTCTTTTTCTTTTTAGACAAGCTCTTTTATTTTTAGTAATGCAGCATAGAAATACAGTGCAAACTTGAAATGAAGAGACAAGCAAAACAGAAAACCAGGTAAGCATTAGTGTGGCACGTCAACAAATCTAGTTTAGAACTAAAAAAGCACCTTCACGCTAGCACTGGTTTCTCAGAACGTCTCATGAGATATACACAGAAACTTGATGGACAGATCGCTCAGCACATCCAGAACTCATTATAAAACAAGGGGTTTAAACTGACATTCTTGGACAGAATTGCCTAAAATCTAAGCAGGATATAGATTCAAGAGACTTCCATTAACTATTTGAAAGACGCTTTCAACACAGTTTCAAGGCTCAAAACATTCAACGAGATGTTATTGAGTTTATAATACTAGCTAGAGACATTAATATTATTATTTCCTTTAACTGCACAATATAAAAGCCAGTTTCTTTTTCTAAGTCTTCTTTAACTAGAGAAGATAAAATACTGGGGTAAAAGACAGAGACAGACAAAGGAGAGAACCTTCCTGATGTTACAAGGCAAACTAATGGCAAAAATCTCAAAACATGACTTGGACCACCTGAATCCCTACCCATTTCTCTATCCAGTGGGCACGTACTAGTCACACTCTTGGTACAAGAGCTTTTTGTCTTTTTTCTTTCTTTTTCTTCAAATAATTCAGATGTTATATGAATATAATTTCACTTGTTTTCCAAGAGAGTGGTCAAACACTGCAACAGGCTTTCTAGAGAGGTGATAGATGCCCCAAGCCTGTCAGCATTTTAAAGTCATGTGGACAATGTCCTTAATAGCATATTTTAACTTGATCGGCCCTGAATTGGTCAGGCAGTTGAACTAGATGATTGTTATAGGTTCCTTTCAACTGAAACACTTCTGTTCCATTCCACTTGAGATCGAGAGAATTACCTTTTATTTTGCTGGTAAATACTAAGCAGGCATGAGGAAGCATCTTCCAAATTCCTTAGAAGTAGGAATTATTCAGTTTTTCATTTATCCTCTAAAAATAATAGCATTTAAATTATATTAAAGAGTGCTATCACATTATGTATTCCTCAAACTCATAATAAACACAAATTCATAAAAAATAAAAATAATTTTAAAATAAAGTTTTGAAAAGGTACCTGTTGGGAAACAATTCACAGGTAGGATAGGGAGATTGCCTTTGTTGTTACCAAACTACCAATTCCTGTGAGTTCATAAGAGTGTCTGTACCTAAAGTAAGAACATTTTGAACATTCTGTTCAATTCTAACTCTAATGCATTTATTAGAAAAATCCTAAAAATATCCTGGCTTCCCAGAGCTGAAACAATCAGGCTAACTAGCTGGCAAACAGCTCCATCCAAGAGCTTTACATTTAATGGATGAAAAGATAAAGTATATTAATTAGACAAATGCAAACAAAATAAACAGTGTTGATCATTTATTCTAACCATTTCAAGGTAACATAAATCTGTAAAGTTATCTTTCAATGCACTGATGGGGACACCTGACATGTATTCTGTACAGTTGCAAGTCATCCACCAAGTTACTTTTCAAAAGAAGAACTGCAGACAATGTAATATTTATTTATTCTTTAATATATATCTGGAATATTCAACACTTGCATTGTGTACTGCCAGCATGAGTACCATTCTTAGCACATGCTCTCCAGGAGACTTCAGAAAACTCAGGTTAATAATATTCTCCAGCCCTGCAGAAGGAAAACTGTCTGGAACAGCTATAACATTTGGACGCAGCAGTAGGGAAGGATACACAGACAAAAGCAAAGGGAAGAAACTGAGTCAGAAAATAATTTTTGAGAAGATAAAAATATCATATCAATTAAAAGAGGCTTAATTAGATAATATTTTATAAAATGTTATTTAATGTGACTATATCACTTTGACCCAAATATAAGGTTTTCTTGTTCCTTTTGGTGTTGAATAAAGCAACAACTGCAGATAGAAATTCTTTCAAGGCATTAAATACATTCTGCAAGACCAAATTTAATTAAAATGCAGTAAGTAAATGCAGTAACGTATTCCTGATGAGTTACTGCAGTACTGATATCGCATATCACACCAAGGCTGCTCTTGTAGTTGATTTTCCAACTGTATTCAGCAAATTCTTCCATTCTCAAACTGACAAACCCCATCAGGTCTGCAGAACATTTGTGGATACTTTTGCGTGGCTATAATTCGGTTATCTATTATTTCCACACACAGATGATGGCATGGAGTAATTCTAGACATCAGCAATTGCAGGAATTCAAAGGCTGTGTGTAGATCTTATGTAGCTTCCCCTGAGGTTCTTCTATATTACACTTATTACAGGTGCAATCATGGGACAAAAAGAGAACAGAAAAGATTAAAGCCTTTAAACTCTTTTTATTTCTTTTTTCCAGATTGCAACTGCTTTCCTATTTCTATTTCCTTCTACCCTTGGCATCTGTGGTACCCACATCCTCAAAAACCCTTTTCTATCTGCAGTCTTCCCATCCTCATCCCTTCATGAACATCATCTCTTCCACAACTGTACCTAGATCTCTGTTTCTGTGAGGGGTACAGGACAGAGAGTTCCTGACTCATCAAGGTCATAATTGCTGAGAAAGGCGGTAATTACCCTAGCACAAGCTACCTGATCAAATAGGACGAAATGGCTGTTTCCAGTCAGACAACAGCCCACCAGCAGAGTCAGAAATAAAAGTCAGATCTCTGATGACTAGAGCTTCATCTAGTTGCAATCTAACTCCTGTTTGATTGATTTATTATTTTTTAAATTCTTTTTTCTTCCATATGAATCTACAATTAAAGAACACTTAAGCATTTTGGCAATTAAACGTGAATCTTATTTTAATAGCAGTCAACAGACAGGGAGATGTGAAGCTCCAACATAATTTTGATGTCCAAGTACAATAAGCAAGACAGACTCAGTCTGCCACAATAAGTAACTTTATTGCTGCCTAAAGGCTTTTGGGATCTTAACAAGGAGCAGATGTTGAGGACTTCCCTAGTAATTATGCGAAGAACAAATTCTGTCCTCCCCCATAGATCCACTTCATGTGATCGGCTTTATTACATTTGTGGTTACTTGAACTCTTTTCATAAATTTGCCACATTCACAACCTTTTAAAGTGAATGTTACACAGATATTTTATCTATAATTTACCTATATTGATAAAAAGGAGTATTCATGTACCTAAGTTAAGCACCAGTGGAAGAATGGAAGAATCAGATGTTTACCTTAATGTCTTCTAAAAATTATTAAAATTTAAGTGCCTATAGAAACAATAGAAACAATGTGTTTGCTCACATTGAAATTCCCAGCTACAGTACATAGAAAACCATCACATAGAAAAGGAAACAAGCATGGAATCAAAACTCGTAGCTGAGTAAAGCAGTGTAAAGATGACTCAGCTGAGAATGAGAGTTTATTAGGAGACAAGGCTGTCTTAAAGAGAAAAGTTAAAATGTCAAGAAATGGCAAAAATACCAGTGTGGCAAACAACAGCCAGCCAGCGTCAGCCAAATTAACATAGAAAAGTCAGAATCTGCTCAGCAAGCTCCATTTGAGAGCTAACTAACTGGCAGGCACAACCTTTAGCAAGAACAACAATAGCTTAGGCAAAAAATAAGTTACCGTTACATCTCTTTAATATCAAACCGGAGTAGTGTAGACAGCCTGCCAAACTCAAACCAATTGCAAGAACAGGACTGAGGACAAGATCCCGGATTGTAATGGACTTGGAAACACAGCTACATCTACTTCAGACATTTGAACGGAAAAGCATCAAAACTAGGAAGGTCTGGTGTCTTTTTACCTAAATCTCTGAGAGGGAGCAGCTAATTTTTATTTTTGTCAGAGTATCTTACTTGGAATGATACTTATTAGAATACTCTAGAGGAAAGCAATGCATAGGAAATAGATCCTGAGCTTTGTAACAATGCCACTAAAGCTATCTCATTAAAAGAAAAATTTTGCTGATTTTAATACATGTGGATCTTAGGTTATAAAATCAGATGAAGTAGCACATCTGTTCTTAGAGTTCTGACATTCATAAGCTACAGGATGTGAGCAGATAGAGGTATACCCTGATTCCTTATTGACAACAATGAACTGTCAGCACGCCTTTACCCTCATCTGCCATAAATGTCAACAAATGCATAGAGTTGATAAAAGAAAACATGAATTGAGCAGTCTGCTTCTATTTAAGGCATACGCACATTCATCGATCTTTAAACTATTTTAGAAACAAGACAGTAACTTTTTGAAATGTAAGTAGTTTGTAATTGTTTCAATTAAATGTGACCAAAGACCTGAGGGATTGGATACCATTATTTACTAAATAAACAAATATGTCCAGACATATGAAAGACTAACATACCAAAACAAATCTCTTTTGATTTACATACTCTCTAGTTGCTCCTTTTAGTACCATGCAACACAAGTCGTAAAGTAAAATGCAAGTTTTAATGAGCCTTTATTTTTATAACTAAAACCACTATTTGGCTCACTATTCTTCCAACAATTTTTTGTTTTATTATTTTTTGTCTCAGAAAGGCCTTGCTACTAACCCCCTACCAGTATTGTAATCATCCCTTTCTGTGAAACAATCCAACATGGGGTTTGGGCATCTGATGTTTTGTCGTCTTTGCAACAAAACAGCAAAATGTGGCTTTCACCAAATTCAGCATTATTTGGCTTTAGCTTAGCACAAGTGTTTGATAAAGCTGTTAGCAACTTCAAGAGCTCATCAATCAACCTGGCAAGAGTGCAAGAGCTCCCTGAGATCTAAAACTAGCACTGTTTGGGCAGCAGTCTTTGCTTCCTGCTACATGGCCAGAGTGCCGTATTCCAGTTGAAGTACTCCAGTTGACTGATGTGTGGCACTATGTGATCATGCTTATCACACCAGTATCAGCTCACATCTGTGCTCCTACTGCCAGTGCTGAATCATATGGACCTGCTGTGTATTCTCTATTAACAGTTTCATCTCTGTAAAATGCTTAAAAGCTCTCCTGAACTTTGAAGTATACAGGTATCTTCAGTTTCCTCTGAAGTACTTTTCACTTTAACTTGCCATAAAATGACTGAACCCTATGGACACTTTCCTCTTGTCCTGTCGTTCAGCAGCCAAATCCATCATGACATTTCTAGATGCTTCTCAGTTCCATGTTAGAATGAAAACCAATTCTGCCAGATATAGATAAGGTTGGGTTTTTAAACAACCAAATCATCAGATGTGGACAAAAGCATGATTCAGATTTGAAAGACTGCTCTGTGTGTGAATTTCATGGTGTTGAAGCACACTGGATTTATGGCGAATGCGTTAGCTTGGCAAAATCTGCAAATGATAGAACTGGTATAGTATCAGCTATTCTGATCATGTCTAAGATCAAGAGCAGCCACTTTAACATTGATACTGCCATTATAAGGGAAGTGAGTTCTTAACCAGGAGTGCTGCTTGAAGATATAAAAATCCATTAAGGTAATTTTATTAGCCATGTAGGACAGAAAATCCAAAATTGTAACATAACTCTGCTATGAAGTCAAATCCCACTAAATTACCAACACACTCAACTGATGGTAGTTAATGAAACAAAAATAAGATCAACAGCTGGGAAAAAATCACAAGGTTCTTAATATTTTATGCTAATATATTGCAATTTATTAAAATATTTTTGAAAGCCACTAATATTACATATGCATGTAATATTTTAGTAATGTTTTAGCAATATTATATTATGGAGGCAGTTAATCACCTACCTGCTGCACATGATGTATTCATTCAGTTAAAAAAACACACAGTTTAAAGAAAACTCCAGAAATCTACAATCAGAAAAATAGGGTGATTTTTCTTATGGTGGCCATTTTTAATAGCTGAATCTTTGTTTTTTCCTCATTTGACTATAAAGGAAATGCTGGAAAATATATTGCCTTGTTGAAATTTAAACCCTGTGAAAGGGGAACTGACTCAATTTATTACACAGTGCTTTAACTTCATCGTGCAGGTAGACTCAGTAAATTAGAATGGTGATTAAACTGAATGGAACTTGTGGCATCATCTAGATTCAGGCTTTCAGCCAAGTTCTACCCTTCTGTAAAAGTTCCTGTGGAGCTTTAGCTTCAGAGGATGTATGTATGGTTCAAATGGGGCACAGATGGACACACAGTTGATGTTTGTTCTTTACTCTCTGAAACATGTATCTAGTTGCAGTTTCATGCAGTATTTATGATTGTCACTTTTCAACTTGGCTTTTTGACCTAAGAAATTATTTTTCTTCTGTTTATTTTGTTACATAAGCTTTCAATGGGGATTATAAAAAGAAAACTTGGATAACTGGTTTTTTATAAACACCAGCAAATCCCACTGTGGTGGTGTACAGCTTATTCTGGGGCCTCACACAGATAGTCTTCATTCTATACCAGGAAGCTCAAACAGTAACACACTTCCTATCCCTATATATACATTTGGTTTAGCATAAGGACCCAAGTTTGCAGGGTCAACTCAATGACTTTACCACTTAATTATCTGTTTTGTTTACAGCATGCACTGCAGAGATCTAAGAGAAAATCTTTGTGGGCCAAACAACTTTTTGTATTAGACCTGGATGCTCAAACCTCTGAGTTATAGAGGGCTGTGACAGGATAGGATGGACAGGAGGATGTATGAGAGAAAAGAACAGGTACATCCAGCTCCCACTTTCTTGCAGCTTTGTGAATCCAAAGGTTTTTCTTCTGCAGACTCTGCAAGTGAAAGCGCCTCTCCTTTCCTGGGGTTGACCTGTACTACCTAGGCTTAGGCTATCTGCAGGCATGCAGACTTCACAGCACAAGAATAAACAGGCTTTCATTACATTGTCACCAGTCCATCCAATGATGGCATGAAGTATCTTAGAGTTGCTTCTTGTGCTGCATTGCAAAAGGATAACACATTAATAGTTCCTGACCACTATCCAAAACCACCTCACCACATATCCAAAGAATTTTGAACATTGTTGTAGCTCAGTTTGTCATAATCTTGGCTAAACACGTTGCATATTTAAATCCCTTAAAGAAGGAAATACCTGTAGCAATCAACCATTTCTTGAAGATTGCAGATCATTACTCTCTGCTTCTGCCCCCAATTACTTTCTGCGATGTCATGTATAATTATTCCTTCACATTTTTCTCCACTTTTGTATCTTGTCCTTCTAATAATTGCACGAGAGAATCTGCAGATCCAGCAATTTATCCTCCTAGCTTTGATACCACTTTCAAATTTACTCTTACAGCATAAAAACGTACTGATGTTTTAGTGATGCAGCTACTTTGCCTAGCAACTTTTCTCTGAATGTTGTGCCCTTCTGTGCACCTCTGTCTCTCTTTATGTAGGGCAAGGCATTAGAGAACATTTTAAAGCATTTGGTTCTGATTAGTCAGTCCTGCTTTTCTCTACAACCAAAAATAGAGAGTTCTCATGCAAGTTACCAGGAGAGAAGTATATCTTTTGGCTCAATTAACTGATTTCTAAATTGATTTTGTAACAGAACCAAGGTACAACATGTTTCTTTCAGCTCTGAATATCTTTTTTTTTTTTCCTTTTGGACAGTCAATCCATGTAGGAGTGTGCTGTGACCACAAATGAATTTTTCTTCTGCTGACACAAATATCAGGGTTAATGGTTTTCAGTTATTAACTTTGTGACTGTATCAGCTTCAGAAGAACTATGGTGGGAAAACTTTGCTCAAAAAAATCAACATATAAACCACTATGTGATCCAAGTCAGACACTGCTATGGTGGACCTGCATGTTTATTTCACTGCCCACTCACGTCAGCGAAGACAAGATTTAAAAACAAAACCAAACCCAAAAATGGAACATTTGTTTTGTTTTGTTTTCTAAAAATCCCCACAATCTCCATGTTTTCAGTCAATGAATGGACTTTTCAAAATCCAGACTCAAATTTCACAGTAATATAGGTCTTTCCAAAGATTTAGTTGCACTCTGGATCCATATCCTAAACCAACATATTAAGGTGTTTACATGTGCAGTAGTATTTTATTTTCTACATAGCAGACACTATAAAACAATTAAGTTAATAAAGTAATTCTATTGCATGCTACCAAGCATTGATTTTTTTATTGTAATCTTGAAATTAATGGTTCAATTATATGATAGGCCAGGCACAGTTTTGTGGTTTGTTTTGGTTTGGTTTTAATTAGGCTTTCATTGTGGTTTGATGTACTGGAATTTCACAGCTTTTTTAAAAACAGTCTTTAATGAATGAGTATGCACTAGCCATTATCACTATTGTGATAGCAAAGAGTTTGTCTTCATCATGGGTAACATAAATATTTTAGTGTATAAAATAACAATGATTTTTAAAATTTTCCTCATTTCTTTTAATGTTTTCAGCAAGATACCATTTCAGTTCATATTTTCAATTTATAAAATTATTCCTACAAATGTTTTTGTCTGACATTAAGTGTAATTTCCACTAATTATCACTATTGTGATAGCAAAGAGTTTGTCTTCATCATGGGTAACATAAATATTTTAGTGTATAAAATAACAATGATTTTTAAAATTTTCCTCATTTCTTTTAATGTTTTCAGCAAGATACCATTTCAGTTCATATTTTCAATTTATAAAATTATTCCTACAAATGTTTTTGTCTGACATTAAGTGTAATTTCCACTACAATAATATTCTGTGGAGTCTGACTTCCATATGCATAAATGCACTGCAGTTATAAAAGTCAGCTGTCAGTGCTTCCACATTTTAATTTCAACTTTTTAATGAATAGCTCAATAAACATGTAAATGTCTGTAAATATATATTTATATTTACAGTAAATATATTCAACCCTATTTGAAGTCTAGCCTTAAACTCAGTTTGTTCATTTTTATAGGAGAATTCTTCCTATAGGCCGATTGCAGTTATGGCTGTATCTGTTTAGAGTAAAGAACTGTTCCGCCAGGCAGTTTTATACAAAACCACTTGCACCAATACTAAGATGGTTCATGAAGTTTTGCATTCTGTATGAAAAATTGACAGTGATCTTCGGTTTTTGTGAGAAACAAATTATTTTGCCACAACCGAAAATAGTTCAATAATAACGTAATTTATTCTTTGATCAAATGTTAAAGTGAGATACCTCCTTTGCAAAAATACAATATTACACAGAATTACATTCAAGATATCTAAATGGTCATGGCAGAGGAAGATTTACAAGGATGTAAACTATTGGCTAGCTCCATACAAAATGCAGATGAGTAAAATTTACAAACTCATTCTGAAATATTTTGACTTGTTCTTATCTAAAGTTAAAGAATATCTACCTGTGCTAGCAAAAAAAAAGCAAAATTTCCCTCTGCTCTGAAAAAAAGCCATTACTTGTTGTCATGAAAGTCAAGATCCCCCATCTAGTGTTTTAAAAAAAAAAAAACCTAAGTAGGCAAATTTTGTAATTATATGGACAATCTCATCTCATAGATGCTGACAGTCTTTTTCCTCAAATAACATGACATACAAGATTCAACATTCATCATTCTCTGAGAACACAACATTTTACCCCCAACCAAATACCTACGTATACTACATACCGTCATATACAACATAACGATAGTTACCTTTTCTTAGATGGAGCTGCTACTGAAATAGTATTTCCCAAAATTACCACAATCTGAAATGTGAAGTACAGCTGAAAGTTACTGGGTGTCATCTCAAAAGCCTGGAAAACAGAAAGCTGTTTACCTTACTCATGAAAATCATCACACTAGCAAGAAGAGAAGATTCATACTTTTACACCACTTACTATTATATAAGAAATATTACCATCAGCTGCCGAATTGGATCTAAGTTTTGCTGCTGTTTTTGTTTGTGTTCCGCCATTCATATTTATTAACAGGTTCATTTTTTCACTGTGAGTCACATCAGCTTATATTAGGGCTTTCTGCAACAACATAGGCTATACACTTTGTTATATTGATATTTATTGTCAGTTTTATTTGCAATTTTATGCATGTTGTTTCAATTGCTTGGTGTATTTCTATTTTTTTCTACCACAATATGTTTCTGTGATGGCATGCTTATCGAAACAATTCCTATTCTGAAAATGGGAATTTGTTCTATCTGATGTCAGATGAGACTGATGGACTCTCTAATGACAGGTAATATTTCGTATGATGCAATGAATCTCTTAAAAACACAGCACACGTTGCCTACACATTACATACTGTCAAAAGTGCCAAATAAAATTTGCTAGACTTGTCAGTGAAAATGAAAAAAATTTCCTGAATAAAAGCAGCTCAAATATTCTATTTAAGTATTAAGCACTACTTGTTTGGGAGACATTTAGCTGCATTTGCTTGTAATATCAAGCAGAAATCAAGGAACTACGAAGTTATTCATTAGCTTCACAATAACGTGCACAAAGAACAATCTAGAAAGCCTAATCAGCAAAGCAGCCTTATGGGAGGTAAATAGCTAAGCATCTTCCAACATTCAGGTTGCCGTGTTCCCATTTTCACCAATCAGTAAGTATTCTCCATGCCCAGTAGCAATTAAGAATTGGCAACCACTAGTACTGTATTTATAAATGCTTCACATTTCTTCATCATGCAGTTAATGAACTGAGTGCTGGAAGTCTTGAGAATATGAGCCTACGTACTTGATATGACTCTCAGAAAAGGTTGTCCAACATTATATAAATGTGCTGTACTTGAACAAGAGGGGTTTTGCCCTGAGCATTGGGTTTTGTTCCAGCAGCTCCATGAGTGCTGACATTTGTTTCCTAAGATTTAAAAATTTTAACTGTTTAAACAAGGCTATACTTAAAATGGAGAAAGCATCAAAATTGAAAGTTGTAGAAGAGGTAAATAAAGGTGCGATAGTGTTCGCTGATGATACTAAAGTATTCCAAGTACTGAAAATGAGAGCTAACTGAAAAAAACTGCAGAAGGTGCTCAAAGTGCTGAGCAATCAGGTGAAAAAAAGCATTTGAACCTGAATGATGATAAACATTAAAAGTAATGCATTGAACGGCAATAGGGTCCTAACTGCAGATAGGCAGTGATGAACACAGAAAGAGGAAATAGTTGTAACTCAAAACTCAACTCAGTAGCAATCAAAAACCCAATAAATCCAATACTTTGGGAAAGGAACAGAAAAACAAACAGAATATTTGTGAAGGTTCACTGCAGACCTGCAGTATGCCCTCAATCCAGGCTATAGAAAGGAAGAACAGACTAGGAGTTTCTAGCATGAAGAACAAATGACTACAGAGGTATGTGATGGATGTCTTCGTAAGTAACAATGTCAAATCACTGAATGAAAATCTCAGATGTCAGGTTCAAAAAAAAAACAAAAACCCAAAAAGAAATGGAGGAACTTTATCACACTTACTGTAGTTAAATGTTGGAATTAATTGCCTCAGGAGTGGTGCAGATATCTTTGAACGTAGTTTATCTAGGTTCAATAGCGATTAGGCAAACTCACAGAAGAAAGACTTCCTCTTGGGTTTGTTAAACTCAAACATGACACATCTGGCTGAGAAAATTAGTTTAACGAAGTTTCCATCAGAATTCTATTAGCCTGAGCAAAACCAGAGATGATAATAATACCTTGGAAAGAAATTTTGAAAGCTATACAAAATACTATAAGAATATAGCCTTAATGGGAATACAGTCCTAAGACATTAAAGAAAATACTAGGACACTAGAAGACCTTTTGATGTAACCGATGCCTATGAAACATATGAGAACATATTAAAGGCATCATAAGAGAGAGGCATATTAAGATTCTGTATCTCTTCTCAAGATGATTAACACCTTCAAGAAAGCTGATTTTTTTTTTCTGAAGAGAGCTTTCAATAGTATGTAGTTAATGAGGTAAGATATTCACTGCCTTAATTTGCTGTGCTTTGAAAATTATAACTGCAGCAACAATGAAGCTTATATTATACTCTTTAATTTTCTAAAACGAGTGAACACTACTTACAGCTGAATGTCAGGAATTCAAGAGAAAGGTGAAGAACAGATCATTTTATCAGTCCCTATTCATTCAAGCCATTATGCTCCTTAGGAACAGCTATCAGTTGTGTTCATCAGTCCATGAAGGTTTTCAGAACACTCTCTCAGATGAGTGCTTTACAGTAGTCAACGAAACCAAACATCACCTTCCTAAAGCCTTATTGTATTAAAGGCAACAGGCACTATCATCAGAATTTAAGGCATGAAAATTTGGTACCTAAATAATCTTGGGTTGGTATTTTCTCTTTTAAGCATACCACACTTGTTCTGTACAATGGATAACACAAATGATCAGTGATAAACTGCCATCTTCCAGCTGCAATTCCCCTCACCTTTTAAACATAAGAGAAAAACAAAAATCTTCTTCCTTTATGCTTATAGTAAGGCAAGGCCTGATAACTTATGTGTATTGTGGTGAACTTGTCAGTATTTACCAATGCTTCTAGAGCCAGATACTACTTGAATATTACGGAAGACTATAAACCCACAATTATTTGAACGTATTAAGTTTACCTGTGACAGCCTGCCTTCCTTCTGATATAAAGACATGTTATTTAACCCCAAAGACTACTTTTAGTTGCTTAACGAACACTGGTTTTCTTCCTTTCTGATAGAGTTTGTGGGTTAAATGCAACAGTATTTTTAGGGGTGTTCAGAAAGACTCAAGAAAAAAAAAGAAAGAAGAAAAAAGAATGGATACTAGAGAAAATGGGTTGTTAGGTATCTAAATCTTTGATTTACTTCAAGACTTCATTAGGAAAACTCATTTTATTAGCACTGCAATAAGATAAAACCTAGACATCTTTTTATAGTAAATACTATCTCTGACCTAAGCAGAAACAGATGTGTTGCATATTACATGAGTTCCCTGTATTATTCGTCCTGGACTGAAAATGGGCAGTTTTGCATCTCAAACTACGTATTTTTATTTTATCTACCAAAACCCCCTCTGATCTGTAAGTTCTAGCAGCCTCATTTTTTTTTCTCTTTTTTTTCGGCTGGCTCATTCACCGTTCAATAAAACAAATCTCTAGAGCAGGCAAGAACACAGAGTGCTTCATTTCTTGCTTGCCATCTATCCAAATAGTGGCTTCATGAGCAGTCAGGATATTCCCGATGACATACTACAATATATCTCTGTGCTCCAGATTGCATGCTTTATCCATGTCTAAATTTTTATTTTTAGAGTGGTCTGCTCTTTTGGTGATGGCTCCAAGTTGACCTCACCTTGACTTGTCCATTTCACTTATCTCTTCTCAACAGCTGTTTCTGTGTTCAGAAACCACTTAAATTACAATACCTTTTTTAACAATACCGTTTACCTTGGCTTTAAGAAGCGACAACATTGCTGTAATTACTCACTTTGACTAGCTCATCTAGTCATCTATTTCTTCGCTACAGATTGTCTCTTTATAGCTTTACATTCGTAGGTTCCATAGAACAATTTACAGTTTCTAGACTGTGTGGAAAGTAGTTGACATTCCTTAATCTTTTACATCTTCTCAGAAACATGGAGGAGTGTGAGACAGAACTCTGAATTAAGCTGATCTTTGGTGTGACTCAGCACTGTTACTTCCATATCGTATGGTCAGTTTTCAGTTTTATGTAACCTTCCTGCGCACTCTGTGCTGATAATTTTTAGTCTTTAACAAACAACCCCCCCCCCCCCCCCCCCCCTCCTCATTATAAACA
>NW_010401578.1:50048-54103 GCF_000710305.1 Buceros rhinoceros silvestris
CCACGTTATTAATGACATCGCAAGGATAATATCTCGTTCATCACCACTTAGGGGAAAGAAGTGAGGAAAGGAGGAATAGTGGTTTTATTTTCCTTGAAACCACATTGTAGTTCAAATATTCCAGAGTATCCTTGTAATTGCTTTTACTGTTAACATTGTATTTCTTTTTTCTTACTCCTTTGTGTTTAGATCTCCTTTAAAACCCTCTTTTGGATCTCCCAGTGCTCTGTGAATAGGATTTCTGTAGTTGTTATTGGCAGTGAAACTGTTCCAGGTAATTCATGCAAGGTACTTCAATATGTTTTTCTTATCTGAGAGGATGGTCAGGCAGTTAAAGTCAGCAGTTTTCCTATGTGAAATATAAAATGGGTGAGGATTAATCAATGCCATGACATGAGTCATGATGAACATTTGTTAATAAAATCAGCAAACACTTCAGAAACGTTATATAGTCTAAATGGAACACAGCAGACTATCCAAAGGATATCAAGAGGCTGTGGGACTGTCACTCAGTTGTCCTGTATGCAGTATTTCACACTTACTAGCGAAGGACTACAGCCTTCTACAGTCACCAACTCATTTCTGGAGTTGAATATTCCCATTCTACCTTTTTGTGTAGATACGTGTGGAGTATTGCAGACAGAGAACCGAAGGGAACTCTTACATTGGTTTTCCTAAAGGGTAGGGTAAGACAATGAAATTATCTAATAATACAGACGATCTTTTCAAAAATAATAGTTACATTTTCTGGTGCTCTGCAACATGTCCAAATACACACACTTACTGAAATTAAAGTAATTCATCATATTGATCTAAATGACACTGGTACATCAAAGAAAAAGATAAACCTTCATATCTCCCTGGAAAAACAACAAAGCAAAACAAAAAATACTCCTAAAGATAAAGCATTGATCAATATAATTTGTGGGAGGCTAATATACCTGACTCCCTAGTCTAGATTTTCGTACACATTACAGAGGAAACTTTTGTAGTGTGTATGTGTACAAACTGTAATTATTGGCAAGAGGTTGTCACCACACTTTTTAGAGCAAAGTATGTTAGCATTCAAGGACCTTTTAAAGTAAAAAAAAAGTTTTTATATTTAAGCTTATTTCCAACAAGCCACAGATAATACAACGCATTTGACAGTTAAATGAAGTTCAGTTTCAAATATGCTAGCCAGCGGCAAATCATGACTTGTTAAGAGCAGGAAAGCTATCGCCCAGCTTGAGTGACATAAGGATCTACATCTTTAATTGTTTCGTTAAACCCACTAAATATGTGGTGACAAGTACTTTAAGAAACATTTTAATGATGTACTCCCTGGGCGGGATGCTAATCATCTCTTCAAAAAGGTTAGGCAGGTCATGGACCAGCCTATCCATCTGGTAACAGCCAATAAATTTTGTTTATCCTTCATATTCAGATGATATTCTTGACACTTCGGAAACCTGCCTTTCAGCAATCTTCTCACTCTCCTCCTCAGAGAACAGATACAGACAGTGACATGAGAAATTTTGATCTAAGACATACAAGTTCCATCAATACCCATTACATTTCTTTGTGTTGGATTTTATTCTTCTTAATGATAAAAATTGGTTAACAAAAGTCTTCTTTTCTGTGCATATGTGCATACAAAATATGCACAGGCAGTGCCTTGGCCAGCTTGGGCATCTGCATCCATGGTACCGTTAGTCCACAGAATAGATAGTCAATTGATTAGTATGACAGGAATGATGTATGTTAATGCTGTATGAATGTAGTTATGACACAGAAAGATGGTCATAATCACTAACCGACAACAGATTTTTATCAAATCCTGTAGTGTAAATAATGTCCATTGAAATTCCCCCACTTTTAATTAAAAGGAAGGCAGTTATTCACAACACATTTTGGGAAGGTAATTTTATATGTAGATAACATTCGATGAAACATTAATTTCTTCTGCCTAATTAAAACAATGCTTTCGACACATGAGAAAGCTGTGCTAGCTAAATCTAAGGGAAAATCTGTGCTTTGCACTTCAGAAGAGTGTAGAAAATCAAACACTTTTTGCTGTGAATCAAATCTCATTAAGAGTTATTAAACTGTTTACATCTGGAAACTAAATACATAATTTAGACATATCCATATACCTTATAGCATGGATGCATCACTGTACCAGTGAGACAATAAAGTAAATGGCACAAAGGTCTAAAGGGTCTTCTTCTTATGTATCTGTTATCCACTTTGATATTTTTAACTGTTCATAGACGTATACTGTTGGGAACCTTTTCATCAGCACAAATAGAATGTAGATACCTGAGAAACATCTGTGCTTATGAATCACAGAATCATAGAATAATTTAGGTTGGAAAAGACCTTTAAGATCATTGAGTCCAACCATAAGCTTTAAACTGCCAAGTTCATCGCTAAACCATGTCCCTAAGTGCCACGTCTACATATCTTTTAAATACCTCCAGGGGTGTTGACTTCACCACTTCCATGAGCAACCTGTTTGGATGCTTTACAACCCTTCCAGTGAAGAAAATTTTCCTAAGATCCAAACTAGACATCCCTTGATACAACTTGAGGCCATTTCCTCCCATCCTTTCGCTTGTTATATGGGAGAAGAAACCAACACCCACCTCACTACAACCTCCTTTCAGGTATGAAAATCTTCTTTTGTCTGTAAGTCTTCAATAAATGAGATGTTTACAGTGCAGCACACATGAAAAAGCTTGGCTTTTCAAAATCTTGACTTTCATAAATTAGAGATTTAATCACATTCAGATTTGAATCCAGGTGTGTGGTGACATTGCAAGTATCCAACATCTAAACGGTCATCTCATGGTTTTTTCATAGAAAAAGCTTCAGGACCTACTAAGCTCTTCCAATCATATCTACTTCCCATTGAAAGCACATTTAATATTTTTGAATCACCTATTAGAATTTTGATGAAGTTTGCCTAGGATTTGCCAAAAAATTGAATCTTGTTCCTACAGTCTCTACATTACTGCTGTATGGAAGGGGAACTTAGCACCGTAGTTCCCAGCAAGAAGTTTCACTTCACTTGTGATTTGACTAAAAAAATTGAGTCAACTGATCTCGCTCACCTTCTTTTTTTTTTTTTTTAATATTTTAAATAGCAGTTTAGCTAGGAGGAAAAAGTATGTGTGTGATTTAAAGAAATGATGCTGACAATGTAATAAATATAAAAGATTCTACAACATCTAGTCTCTCTTTCTAGTCTTACGTGTATCATTCTAATTTCAGAATGGTATAACATTGATGGGTTATTCAAGAATGAATTATAACAGTGTTATAACACTATTATAACAGAATTATACAGATAAGAAGAAAACCCAAGTTATTGTCCTTTGTCCATGAAACTTTGTCCGTACTGCTAGTTAGTAAAGCAAGGCTTAAATGACGTAGTTTAACAAACTATCTTTTATTTCTCAAATCAAAAATATCTAATTAACTGTTCATTGTGTTGCAGACCACGATTCAACTGCTAATAACAAAGCAGAACTAAAAAAAAAAAAGAATTATCTTAGAATGCTGTATCTTTATTGTGGTTTGAGGTTTCCTGGAATCTCTTTAGGCATTGTATCTTGGCTTGTAAGAAGCTGATATTTTATTCACTGCCTCATCAGAAGTAAATATTCCTGTGCATGCTCTTTCACTTTTAAATATTTATCCATGTTTCTTCTTATAAGCTTGGACTATTTCTATCAGGGAGAGCAGTGAGACTACTGACATATGGTTAGAGAACAGATGCCTATTTTTTTAACTCAAGGTATTAGCTAATCAAAAAGTTTTCATTATAAATGATGATACAGGGCTATTACTAACAGCAGATTATACATCTTTCCGATAATATATCTTGTACAGTGACATTCACATATCCTATAACCTCCAAAGGATGCTATGCCATAACCCTTATGCTATGAATAATATGGAGGATTTATTCTGTCTGTGAATTCCCAGATGAATAGGAGGCCAGTGACATGTGAAGAGATCATCACCTTGTGCCTTTTGGTTCCTTTAGGGCAGAACCTGTCAGAAAGAGT
>NW_010401578.1:54229-65585 GCF_000710305.1 Buceros rhinoceros silvestris
TTCCTCTTTCACAATCTTATGTGTGACACTGTGGAAGTGCTGAGGGTACTAGATTTTCATTGACTTGCTTATCCATTAAAAGACTATTTTCATTCACAATTCTATTTCATGCTATGGTTGTGGTGTTCAAAGAACCCCACAGAGGATTTTGGGTTTTTAAGTACCCCTTAAATCCCTGTGCTGTTGTTAGTGGAGAATAGAAAAGGGCATATCCACCCTTCTATTTTGACAGAGAAGGAAATAATCACGTATACCTTCATATTGTCCTTTCTAGATATAAAATTGAAGGTACTAATAACTATGTTTTAAAATCCATAGTTCAAAAATACTCCCTCAAAAGCAAACGTTCAAGCATGACCTTTAATTATCCTTATATCAGCACCAAAGGACCTTTCCAGAAATATTTAGCCCAATGGCAATAATTTTGTATCAACCCTTGCACATTCAAGCTTCTTGAACATGTCTGGAGGGTGCTTATACAAATTTTTTGACACTATTGATGGAACCTTTCGGACAGCTCATTAGGCAACTGGCAGAGAATTCATGAGCTTTTCCAAACTTGCCTAAAGACTCGTGTTCATCAGAGTTCAGTGCTAGCTAACAGATTGCTGCATCTCTAATTAAAATGAAAAGTAATTCTAATCACACAACCTTTGGTAAATCAAATGCATCAACTGATTAAAATAAATTCTTTCAATTGTAATAATAGTTTAGCAAAAGAGAATATTATGTTTGCACTTAATGAAAATTTTATATCACAGAGTATCTAAAAGCAGGTGGAAAAAGACCATTTTAAACAGGTGACAGCATATGAAAGAAACCCCTTGTTGTGGTGAACGGATTATTAAGACACATTTTTAACCCCATCTGCCAAGCTCTCTTGGCGAAATTTCTAATGAAGCAGACATTATACCCTTCTGGTAATATTATTGTTGTTAAAAGTGTTTTGATAAAAACCCAAAGTATAGTAATAATTACAAAGCTTCATAAGGAAGTGACTCTCAAATTTCAAATCATGGCCAAAAGCCAAAATGCCCATTAATAGCAAAATCTTCTCTTGATGTGATTTCAATATAACCTCTAACTGTATAATTCATATCCAATATAAACAGAGGGTGTAATTTCACTGTATGTTAACTTTGGGGGTTGTTCGGATGGTTGTTTTGTAAATGTTTGTTGCCCCAAAGAGGGCAAAAGAAGCAGAAAGAATACTGACAAAGATTTTTCAGGAAAGGTTTATACATTGTAGAATAGGGCACTGTTGTTTTGATTATTGCCTACAACAACAAACTCATGTCCACACCTTAAATACCATGCTCACTGACCTCCCCCAAATCAAATATTATGAGGTTTATATGACAACAGTTTGTAACAGTGTAGAACTCTATATGGGTACTTCTTTATAACGCTAATATGAGCCAGCTGATTATGAGCCAGCACTGTGCCCAGTTGGCCAAGAAGGCCAAGAGCATCCTGGCTTGTATCAGAAATAATGTGGCCAGCAAGACCGGGGAAGTGGTTGTCCCCCTGTACTCAAAGTACTGGTGAGGCCACACCTCAGATACTCTCACTACAATAAAGACACCAAGGTGCTGGAGCGTGTACAAAAAAGAGCAATGGAGCACCTACAAAATAGAATAATGAAGCTGGTAGAGCACAGGTTCTATGAAGAGTGGCTGAGGGAACTGGGTTTGTTTAGTCTGGAGAAAGGGAGGCTCAGGAGAGACCTAATCACCTAATCACTAACTGAAAGCAAGTTGTAGCGAGGAGGGGGTCGGTCTGTTCTCTAAAGTAACGAGTGATAGGACAAGAGGAAATGGTCTGAAATTGTGCCAAAGGATTTTTTGTATGAATCTAAAGAAAAATTTCTTCACTGCAAGAGTGGTAGAGCACTTGTACAGGCTGTCCTGGGAGGTGGTGGAGCCCCCCATCCCTGGAGGTATTTAAAAGACATGCAGATGTGGTGTTTCGTGACATGGTTTAGTGGTGACTTGGCAGTGTTGGGTTAATGGTTGGTCTTGATGAGCGTCTCTTCCACCAAAATGATTCTATGATTCTAGTATTAAGAGCATTAAAAACAAAACAAAAACAAAAGCAAAAACAAAAAACCAAAAAACACAACTATATAATATAGAAACAGGCATAAATTTATGAGCAATAATAAAAAATATTGGAAGATTCTCTTCAGAGGCTCTGTAGAAATGCAAAGAAAAGTATGTGTCTCACAGGCTACCTTTAAAACAGATAAACCTAAACTCTGTCACATACACTGACAGTCATTGAGGATACACATGCACACGACTGACTCATTCTTGCAAAGTGCAAGTCCAATTAAGAAAGCAAATACATAATTGCAAACTCCCACTTTTGTTCAAAAAAGTGCAAAAATATGCCACATATTTTTTGAACACCAAAACTTTGTTTCTAGCATGAAAATAACTTAGAATTTATAATCTTTCCTCATCATTTCTTTGTTTCTTTTCTCTTCCTCAAACAACAGAGGAGATTATCTGGATTGGTGCTGCCAGCCAAGCAGCAGAGTTTAGTCACTTTCTGCACCAGCACCTCCCTCTCTTGAGGACTCAATGAATTAGGGCATCACACATATGAAGATGCAGAGGGCGACCAGTGATGTATCACCTAAAGACTGCAGCAGTATTTATTAGCAGCTGATGTGGATAACAGTTTTGCCTTATCACAGCAGAAATGAGATGTACAGGGTGTGTGTCTCCCATGCAAAGCTTCACAGCCAAACTTCTCTCTCGGATGTAGGTGTCAACAGACACATTGCAAAGCACATTTTCCCTTCCAAAAGCTTGTGACACAGTAACTTCCAGATAGAGAGCTGCTCTTGGCACAAACACCAGCTGTTCAGCAGTAGATGCTTAACTAACTAGTGAAATCCATATTCTGAGTCTTAGATCCAGCGAACAAGCTTGACAAAGAAATTATGTCTGATTTAAGGGCCCCACTCTCTCAGAACTGATGGCTTGAAACACATTGAGCCTTAGACTTTTAAGCATGTCCTTACCTTTCAATGCAGCATTAAAATACATCAGCTTCGCTGTAGCGAAGAAAACTGCCTTGTTGCCACGCTTCTCTCATGAACAGAGGGAGTCAGTCCTGGAAGTGGTAAGTGCAACAATGTTCAGCAGCGTGAACACAACACAAACTGCATTCCCAGCTGTACTGTAGCTGTTAGCTCCCTTGTTAACCAGCTTGTAAAAATAAGATGAAGGAGAATTGTCTGTTCTCAGGACAAAATTTGTAAGTCAGAATTTCTGCATGGAGAAAAACATGGTTGAGAGACACCATGACTGACTCTCAGCACCTAAATGAGTGACTGGTGGTCTGTCCCGGCCCTTACTACTGTCAGTACCTTTCATAGACTAATATTCACTGTTCGTGTTATATTTAGAAACAAAAGAACAAATCCTTTTCTTAAAAAGTAAACTAAAAATAAAGCTCTTTAAATTTTCTGGTAGACAGTATTAACATTCTCTCCTCTGTCTGCCTTCCCTCCTTTTTAAGATCTTCCATGAAAATGCAAACCCGTGTGTAACTGTGGATTCTGAAAATACGCTCCACTGGGTATTTAACCATCATACCTTTGCAGACCTGAAACTGTGTGACTTGTCAGCATATTCTTTCAGCATTGAACTCAGTGATGTTCCTCAGCACAGCAAATATTTTATTTTTCACCAGTGCCAGAAAAAAAGGTGAACATGACAAGAAACTGAAAAGCTTTTCAGTATAAGTGGCTTTTTTTCTTCCACTTGTTTCTTTGTGGTTTTTTCCATGTGTTATATAATCAGCCAAAGTCTTTCAGTGCTGCAACATTGCCGCATTTATTTTTCTGAAGAATGCTTTTCAGGGTCTCATATTTTTTATTGGTTTTCAATTAATCTTTGTGAAAAACTGAAACTTTTTTGGGAGAAGTCAAATTTCTTTTCATTTCTGTATTGTCCTTCACTTCTTCAGGGCTTTCATATGTTCACATAGCATGGAGAGGGGCTAAGAGGATAAAATTCCATTCAGGCAGCTGATGATGGAGGATGGCTGATAAACTGCGTGACAATGAAGTCACCATATCTCCCCTGCGTATTTCTCTCTTCTGCCACACTGCTCTCAAAGACTCTTCTTGCATTGCTCTGATGTAACCCATGGTTTTGTTTTCTAGATATTTTACTCGATGAACCACAGGCATGGGATTTGTTTCTCATCTAAGAAAATTCTTTGTTACTACGATAAGGTTTTGTAAGACAAGAAGGAAACAGAATTTCAGTGCATGCCATCAATTCAGTTCTGGAAGAAACTAGATGATTTTGAGGGGAAGGTTGGATGATAGATGGAGGATCAATGTATAACTACACTTCATGACTGCTACCAGGGACCCAAGACAGGACTTGAATATTCTCATGTGTCCCACATATTTGACACCACAGACCTTCCTGACATTTTCATACCAGATCCAGAAGCAACACTGTGCCTTGAGATCTTTGTTTCTTTGTAAACATGAAGGTCTGGGCAAGAGGAAAGTTTTATTTATTTAATAGCTCAAAACTCTAAAGCAAGTTGTATTTTGAAATTATAAAAGGATAATTACCTACAGCACTAATTCGCACATTTCGCTCTTTTTCTATGTCTTAAAAAAAAAATAAATAAAAAAAGCCTGAACTTTCTTTTTACAAAACTTTGCAAAAGATCCTCTTTTCGATCCTCTTTTCAGATTCTTGCTGCTCTGCCTTCATCACTCACAATAGGACATAGAAAATGGCATACTACTACACAGTTCCTTGCTGGTATCAGTTAACTCCCGCTCTGCGGAGCAGTCCCTAGGCGTGTCTAACCTCGGTTTAGGGTCAGAGCGAAGGCGGGGAATCCAGTAAACTACATGTGATAGAGTAGCTGACCCTTACAGCTGCAAACGCTCTCATTCTTTTTCCTCCCTTCTTTTACTTTTAAAAAGTTCATGGGAACATTTATTCCAGCCTCTGAACATAATCATTGAGTTTCATAAAGAACAAGATTCCCAACAGGCTTCATAAAAGTTATTCTCGGTGTTACAGCTCTACTTCAAAGGGAAAAAAAGCCATTTTACCATAACCTTGCTGTCATAGAGTGCTTACAGCCAGGTTGTTCACTGGGAATAATCCATAATAAAAAGGAGCCCTTTGGGACTATCTGTCCAATTGCCATATATAAAACAAAGCAGAAAATAACATCTTAGCTGTGCATTAAGTTACTGACACCCAGTGTCAAAAATAAAGGAAAAAGTGTAAAGATAGGCTAATTAGATAGGAATATCTGAAGAGCTGTTCTTTGTGGGTTTTATTTTGCTTTACATCACATATTTCAATTCCAATTTCTTCATTTTTTCCCCATCACTTTTTAACTCAAGGTATCATTACTTTCAATGCACTCTGAACAACTTTGCACTAATACAGGTCCTTTGAACTTCATGTGGACTAGAATTTGGCACATGCAAATGCCGGGGAGGGAGGGGGACCTGAAATACTTAAGTAATAGGAGCCAAATTAAACCCTACAGTTCTAACCTGTCAAACTTAATGGCTGTTGTACACCTGAAGAGAAAATATCATGCCATTTTACTTAGATTTTGTGCTTTTTTAAAAGCAGGTACGTATCTAAAGATCTGAGTGGTTAAGACATGAATATTCAAAAGTCAAATCTGTAGAGATTACAAAGCAAAAATCCATAAAGCAAGATCAATTTTTTTTCATGTCAGCTAGCAGCTTCATCTTAGGTCCACCTTGCTCTGACACTGCATTTTAGTTTTAAAATTCTACCCTGTAAGAGAGTACCTGTCCTGCCCTTTTATAAGTTCTCTGTAAGCACGTCCACAGTGAAAAGTTACATCACATCTGGCTAAAGCACATTCTGTTAATCATCATATTTCCAAATTTCTTCCAGTGCCAAATACGTTTTGGGTTCACAGTTAGAAACCTCTGTGCTCTAGCAACCTCTCAGTGAGCAACTGGCCCATAGAGGATCAATCTGCTGACAACATGACTAGCATTGATCCTAACTTCAGTCTTTTCTTCCTCTCATACCCTGAAATCTTGAGAGCAAGCCTAGGGTATGCAATTCACCAAGTATTACGTACCATGACTATTTTAGGAAATATCTATTAATAAAAAAGGATGGTAGTGCTAGTGAGATAGAAAGAAATAAGAGCATAAATGAAGCCTTTGGAAAGATGCGAAACACACTTTTCTTCAACTCTTAACACATTTATGTTTCTTATATGGAGATTCTGTTTCACTTCATTGCGAAAAGGCCACCAGATCAGAGGGAGGTGTTTTATACAGTACATTGTTTAAATCAAAGATGGAGATTAATTTCCATTCAGGTGACTTGAACTGTGTTTATACAATTACCACATTTCAGATTTAGAGCCTCAAGTGCATTGTCAGTTTATGTGTTTTATGTGTTTATCCGAGCAGCTTCTGTTAAGTCAAAAAGATTTTTTTTGTTGCTGTTTCTGTTTTATTCTTACTTTTACTAAAAATTAATAACCTAGATTGGTAATATTTATCTCTCAGTACTTTCACAAAGGGAGAGAAATTCATACAAGAAGCAAACATCTCACGAAAGGAAAACTTGATCAAAGTCATACAACCACAAATTAGTTTAATGAATAGTCTTAACCAAAATAGAGATCTACTATTTCAAGAACTCTTGTTCTAGCCTCTTTCATCTACACCCTCTTTCACAATTTTTTTCTTCTTTGTGAGGGGTCTCTTAATAGAATAAAAATCCCTACCACTTTATTAAATATATAATTTCTAAGGATTAATAATTATATCTTAATACTCCCCTTCTTTCTCTCCTCCCTGTCCACTGAAAGGAAAACAGTTTCTACTTGTTTCACCTTTATTGGCAACTAAAAGCTTTAAAATGAAATCACAGTTTCAGTGAAACCAATGTGTCAAAGACTTCCTTCCTTCTGATTGCTCAAAGTTTGACTACAAATGCTGCATATTAACTGGAGCACCCATATCACTTAGGCTAGAGTCTCCCCTACAGATAATATATGTAAGTGCAGCTGAATAATCCTATTCAATTTTTGTAGATGCTTGTACATGTCAAGGAGTCCACTTCTGATTAAAACCCAAAAAACTGAATGCACGACTATGCAATATCACTGACTGCAGAAAATTTGCTTGTCATTTATATCCGTGTACTTGCTTTGCCATCACTGCAGTTATTACTCAAACACAATTGCAAGAAGAAAAATTTTCAGTTAAGATATTCCATCATCACTTAATTTAAAAGATATGCAAAATCCCATGCGCCAATGGCCATCATCAAATGCTGTAAGGTCATAAATTTGCTGGAGACATTTTATCCTTGACATTTTCTAGACTCTGTAGTTAATCTTCCTTTTACTTGTTTTAAAAATCTCCAGCAGACACGCCCTCCTTTTAACACAGGTCAGCTTGAAGTTGACCTCTTATAGTTATTGTACCAAGTAAAGAAAATTCACCGATATTTCCTACATTTATTTTTCATGCTCTTCCTGAAATAAGACTGAATTAATGTGTATTTCAAACAGGAGGAAGAATCTTAGCTTCCTTGGAATGGTTTGAAAAAAGTTTTGAACCCTTCAACAAAAGCAAATGCACAGGATATTCACTACTCCTTATATCAAAGGAAGGATGACTGAATTTTCATTCTCCTCTGGGGGAACAGAATCTAGCTCAGGATACATAAAGAAGGAAGATGCAACAATTCAAAGCTGCTTGGTATTAATACCTGGACCAGTGAATCAAAAGGAACACTTCAGAGCCATAAAGAGAAATTGCACCAGCAGAAAAGTGTTTCCTAACCTAACCAAGAAAAAAAAAAACAAAAAATAACCCAACCAAAAACCAGAAGAAAACATATTGAGATCAAAGAAATACACAATGTGTTTTAAGGAACTTTTCAAATTGTCTGAATTACCTTTATTAAAATGTCATTTGCTCTCATGTCAGGAGCAAATGTCAGAAACAGATGTAATTTCAAAGCAAAATCTATAGGGCCTGCCTAGGTTGGTGACAAGAAGGATAAAGTTTAGATTGCGTTGAATGAGAATTTTCTATTCTTTCAGCCCTACAAAGGAATGGGTTGTTTCTTGAACAGAACTGAAGTACTTCTGACCAACAATCTGAAAAAAACATTTGTAACAGAGGTCTATGTCTATTCATATATAGATTATCTTAGACAGTTGTCTGAAATAACCATGCACCTTGCTGGTTTACTTTCCTTGGACCTGTCTACTTATTACTACTAATGAGAGACTGCTAAAATTTAAAAGTAATGATGCATTCACTAATATTCATTCTTTGTACAAATTCTGAGTCTTTTTTTATCTTATTCTTTCTCATTAGAAATAGCTGAACAAACCTTTCCTAAATAGAAAACAACCATGTGAGCTGATGATTTCCTGAAACGCACAAATTTCTCAAGCACTGTGTAATTTAGTCTTCAGAAATAAAAATAAACTTGATTTCCATAGTGCAAGAGAATGTAGTAGAATGCATATTTCCATGTGCATTATATTTTAAAAAAGAAACTGATTACATTGAAGAATATTCTTTTTAATAATCAGATTATAAGCACACAAGTGGCTGCAGAGTTTGAATGACAATGTAATAATTCACCCATGGCACTGTCAATGACACGTGACTTTTAGCCTTGAACTTCAACCAAGTTAGCTGTAAATTATCACTTTATAATTCACAAGTCATTGTTTAAGTAATTGTTGAAAGGCTTTTTTTCAACCAGTTAAGTGAATATTTTCAGCACCCTTTATATTAATGCTTGGATGAAGTATTAAAAATGAAGACAGGTGATAACACATACTTGAGAATTTTGGGTACCAGCTAACATTGTTGCTTTGGAGATAAGAGGACTGTTGAATAGAAAGAAATAGAAAGAGACAGGATTTGTGGGAGTGTGTCTCATCCCAGAGGGGAGAGGAAACTATCTCTTCCAGGCAATGCAGCCAAAAGATTGTTTCAGTGCATGGAACTCCAGATCATGGATTACTTCATTATTACGTTCTCTTGGATTTAGGGGATGAGGAAAATGACTTGTAAATATTGTCCTTATGATATTGTGTGGATTTTTGGATTTGATGATAGTCTTTGCATTAGTCAAGTAAATAATCTCTTGATTATCATCCTCTCCTATCTGTTATGTTCAAAATCACCACCATCGACTAAGACAATGCGTGACCAACATTTACTGATGGAGGCAAAGAGCAACATGCAAGTGTTTGAGCCATGGGGTGGTATGAGACACTGAGAAACTAGGGAGTTAACTTGTCCCAGACACTGTGACCTTGCCCTGTTTGTGGTCAGCTTGTGAAAAGGAGAAGTGCAGAACGTGTTAGAGGGTGCATAGGTCCGCTCTCTAGTTCAGCATGACAACCATCCTAGCAACCATGGGGAGGTCAACCAAAGTTAATTCTATACAGCGTCTGCACAACCACTCACACAACTGGATGAAAGGATTAACAGCACCACCCACCAGTCCCTCAAGGACTACTGGGGCAGTACCACCCCTTGCTACCTCACATGTAAATGAATCAAAAGAATACTAGGAAAAGAAGAAGCTTAAAAGGACACAAACTTACTTGGAGGATTCATGCCAGACGAAGAGAGCAGTGCTGGAACCAAGGGTGGTGGTCTATGGCTGTGCCTCATTTCCTTTCTCCCTGTAACTTTTTCTATCACTCTTTTCTTATGTTTCCCTTTGTCTCTTCTTTATGACTCAGAGTCAGTGCTGCATATACACTTACGTATAACTAACTACATTGAGCAGCACACCAAATAAATCATCACTATCTAGAATAGACATTTTGAGCACATGACTAAGCATTGACTATAAGATAATACTTAACAGTGTGTTGCGACTTGCTATAGAAAGTTTTTTCCAGTACTTGAAAAATGAAGACTGTCAGAAAACTGTTAACTTCACAATATGTCAAGAAAGAAAACAAAATCAAAATATACGTGAAAACATTTACATTAAAGCAGCCTTGGAAAATAGTTTGTGTCACTAGAAACACTGAGCCACAGATAAATACTGTATGCTGCACAGACTTTTTTGAAGCTAGGTCAAATCATTGCTGGTGTAATCTAAAAAGTATAACCGATTTGCCCCTTAAAGGCCTGGTAAGTGTTCGTAGATTTATATATGCTTACCATCTCTCAATGGTTAATTTTAGACAAAAATTCTAAGAGCACAGGGCACAAAATGAAAGAAAAGACTAGAGACTGGAAATTATAATAATAAGCTAGCAATGTCTAATGGAGACTAGCAATTTTGTTATGACCTGACACAATAATCATTGAAACAATTGCTGTGGGCATTATAGCATGCCTTAGTGAGCACTCTGAAGAAAAGTGAAAAATGAGGTGTTATTGTTTATACATTTAATTATGTCTGTGCAGATAAGTATTTGTTTTCTTGAAGGTTCTGGAGAGTTAAGAAATCATAAGAACACTGAATTCTCATTTACTGCTTTTAGTATGGAAAGACACTGTCAACAACTCAAAACACATTTTTCTCTTTTCTTCCCACAGTTACAAGTGAACAACTACAACCAACTCACTTGCTGTATACTACCTGAATACAGTATATGGAGCCTTTAAAGATAATATTATGTTTTAAAACAAGCATTTTTTTTTAATTGCCAAACGGATCCTAGTACTGGCAATGCACACATCTATGATTTGCCTATATTAGACCTTGTTTGGGCTGGAATACTAGCAGAGTATCAAGCTGCTATCCCTAGGTTTTAAACACGAGAAGAGGATGCAAAATACGGCACTGGCTCTCCCCTCCTATCATCTCCATTTCTGCTGCAACACACACAAAGACAGTGTGGGAAACATTCTGTTAAGTCATAGGAAAAGAAAGAAAAGAAAAGAGAAGAAAAAAAGTCATCAAATGATGGCAAAATATAAGCAGAAAGATCTTACAATTTGTACGGATACACGAGAAACAAGAAATGATCCCTGTCCCCATTTGATGTGGATATGCCTAAGAAACTAATGCCCTGAAGCCCCTATTTGGGTGTGACCTGAAACCACCTTTCTCCAAGTTCATTTCAACAGAACACTGTCCTCTTCAGTTAAAAGGCACAGAATACAGAAGGTCTTTTTCAGACACTGGTGATCAGATCAGTGTGCTCTTATTGGCCTCTTTCTTTGGGAATTAAGCACAAGATGCTATCAAACTGCCCTCAAAGTTGTATATTTCAGTGAATTTTTCCTCTTGGAAGACAGAATCCTGCATATGGAATTTCTGCTTTTGGCAGCATGCTATTGTTCTTTATTCTT
>NW_010401578.1:65708-78539 GCF_000710305.1 Buceros rhinoceros silvestris
ATTTAAAACTGTTTAGCATCATCTCGAGCTGCCTGTAGAATCTTTCTTCATTAATTATTGAATTATTGTAGCTATCAGAAGAGAGAAGAAACTGTGAAATAGTAATCTCTGTTGTTCTGCATGTATACACTGAAAATTAAAAACAGAAAACACAAATGCAGAAATGCACAAATACACAACCAAACCACCGTTCACACCAGTATCTCTATTACCTCTATTAATATTATTAATATATCTCTATTACCTATTGTGCAGGAAAACCATTGCTACAGTCCACAAGAGACAATGGTAATATTAAACTTGAGAATTTGGAAAGATGAAAATGAAAATTAAGAGAGAAAAAAGGCAGAATTGCAATTGCAAGCAAAGTGGAAATTTTTTATACTCTCTGATTAAAGTCTTCTTGATACCTAGCAATATTAACATGATTTATCAATGCAGCTAAACACTTAAGGGTAGACTGTAGAACAAGGCACCGTCTTTTAGACTCAGAGGGTCAAGATTAATGATCCTCCTTCTCCAGATCTGAGCTGGAATAGAACCTAAGAAAAATTAAATGTTTCTGTATAAAAATGTGCTGCGTTGTTTGGCGCTGACGAAGAACTCCAAGTATGAACTAATAGTTTAGTTGCCTAAATCAGAATTTAACATGAATGATTAAGCAAAGATCAGAAGAACATAGTACAGAGAGAAGAAAAATCCTGCCTCTTTATCTGGGACTGATCACAAACTCATCCTAACAAATTCACAAATACATTGTATTTAATTCCAAACCTCTTACAGAGTTGGTTACAGCCTTACAGATACTCATCTTTATTCCTTATAGTGTTGATATATTATCAAACAGAAGGCATGGAAAACTATTAACATTTTTTTTTTAAATTTCCAATTTACATTCCAGAAAAAAACCCCAAAACAATCAACAAACCAAAAACCAACAGAACCCCCACCCCCTCAAAAAAACCACACAAAAGTGCTCCACAAACTTTGATGTTGGAGAATAATAAAAGACCAAATTTCTTCTCTTAAAGCGGTCGAATATTTTTTCTTAGAGAAATTGAGAAATACTCTTTAGGTAAAAATGTCTTTCAAGATATGTTAAAGGATTTAGGTAAACGATATCTATATAGAGGATATTTAATCCTATAATTAATGTCACTAGGCTCATGGCAATCTTTTACGTCTCAGACAATGATATGTCAAATAAGACCCTCTTAGTCCAGCATCTCTGGTTATTCTGCAGAATGTTGTAGTTTCGTTAATCATGCTGAAGTGCAGCAATCGTTTTTGAAATGTTTCCTGTGCAGTAAAACTGGCTTTTGTGTATCTTGATATTTTCTTCTGTTATGGTTAAACTATTTTCTGTTTTCATACTCGGAGCCTTTGCCTTCACTCTCACAGCTTTTCCAGCCTTTAGTCACAATCGCAAAGCAGCCTAATAATTTCCCCAGTTACAGATCCGACACTGAGTGATCATTCATGTCACAGTGTGTTGAGTTTATTTGCACATAATTGTACCATACCAAGCTTTCCATTATATTACGCCAGTGATCTCAACTGAATCACACACAGTTGATAATGATGTTATCCAGAGTGCTTCTCCCCTGTTTTACAGCACAAAATTCTTTTTTTTTGCATCATACTGCAACCATTCAAGGCCCTATCAAGGCTTCTGCCTCACACACAAGTAGTGTCTTGATTCCTCTTCTCAGCAAAGCATGAAAGAAAACTCTGTCTATGCAACCTATCACCACGAGGTACTAGCAACTAACTCACAAGAGATCATAGTGGAAATACAGTATTTTATGTTGCTTGAAAATTACAAATATCAGATGATCCCCAGGAATTTACTTGCATTATAACACAAGGGTATCTTAAGAGTCTGATATCCACAGCTAGATCACGGACTTCACTAAAGATCTCTTGTTCTATTCGTTCAATTTACATATCAGTATGATGAGAATTAACTCACAAAACTTCTGGAAAATTGAAAGCCTGAATTAAACAGCACCTCCGCATCAGAAGAGATTAAGTGCTACTCTGTAAGCGTTGTGCCAGTGGTGTGGAAAAATACAGACGGCAAGGGCTTCAAATTTGAATAGGCAATAGGAGAGTCCCAGTTTCTGAGTTTGCAGACCAAGGTCATTTTGGCACAGCACTGAGTAGGATAATTGAAAACAGGTAAAAATTTGAGCTAAACTCACTTGAACTACAGAACTGCTCAGGGGTGATCTCCTCCACAATACACTCCCCTGTGGCTTGTCCAGATTTAGGCACATGGAGCAAGTTAGTTATTCTATCTAAGAGTAAAGTAAACAGCTGAAGAACAGAAAGGAAAAACAGGAAGGCTACAGTGACTAAAGCAGAAATAACATGCTCCAGCAGAAAGATATAACTCTCCTGTACTGAAGATCAACAAAGAAGCAAGAAAAAAGCTTTCAGAGATTAAGTCTTCCAGCAGGGCCACAAAATCATCTTCAGAGTTTATGTACTTTGCAATATAGGATGCACCTGCATAAATTCAAGGCAAAGTATGGTACTTGAGGGAGATCAAGTTCAAGTTAACTTTGTGTGGGCACACACAGCCTATATGCATTCCCTTCTCCCAACACCTTTTGGGATGTGGTCCACGTAACAAATCCATTCAAAAAAGCTGTAGTCTAATTAGGAAGAATTTGCCAAGAATCACTTTTGCCTGAAGTCTGTTCAACTGTCTGCTGTAGGACAATCCTTCGGACTTCCTGCAGTGGGTAAGATTCCTTTGGAATAGTCACTGAGCACATGACTCTTTTTGTACCTCCCATCTCTGAACAGAAGCCTACCAAGAGAAACCTAAGTAAAAATGGAGACAAACATTGTGTTCAATGTTGCACATGTCAGTTGTCACACGGTTTTAACCTATAGGCTTCCAGCCTATAAGATCTCCTCACAAAATGGAACGGAGACAGAAAAATTAGTCTTTTTAAAATTTTATAATTTTAAGGGAGCTCAAATGATCGTTCAACACCACTAATCTCCCCACTACCAGCCTCACCAAACCAATCTGGTTAAATAAATGCACTATAATTATCCATGGAAGAGAGCAGCACATGACAATAGCATCAATAGAATCTGACCCTCAATGTCATTTTAAAATTACTTGGTCCTCTGAGGCCATAAAATACCCGAAGCGGAGTGTACAAGACACAAACGAAGTCAGAAACTTTCTCTGTGTCACTGTAAGCTCATTGAATTTTCGTGTACCTTCCAAACACTGAAAAAGCAATTATGCTTGTTTTCTTTTTTTATATTAAAGTGCATATATATATATACATATAATTATAATTTTTTACTATTACATTAATTAGCTCAGTAACATATTCCAGAATTTTACTGATTGGAAGGACTTTCCTTCCTTTACCCGGGAGCCAAACACAGTCATAGTTTCTGGCTGGTACAGAAATGTTTGGTGTGTGTTTTACATCAGAGATATAAAAAAATGAGATGATAATCAGACTAATTATTAAATATATCCAGACCTATTGTTTAATGATTTATTGTATCATTCTTCTTTTCCATGTATTGTGCTTTCCAAATAACTCATAATTATTCTTTGAGAGCAACAGGAATTGCATCCAATTATTTTTATGAACTTCTAAAAGTTATGAGGCTTAGAACTGCATTTTTATGAGACCTGAATGAACTTATAAAATAAAACTGGAATTTTAAAAACTCTTTATTTATGCTGATATGAAAGTGCAAATAATTCCCTAATCTAAAAATGAGAAAAATACAAATCTGAGAATAAAAAGTCAATAACAAGTGAAGATAAGAATTGACCATTGGTCTAGAGAGTGAGAGAGTGTAATGTTTGTGGTGCTCCTGGTAAAAATGCATCTGAGGAAACAGGAATGTGAGCTGAGCAGTGAAGGAATAATTCACTGCATTTAATAAGGCTAGTCAAGTAATTGTGTTTGTATGACTAAAAAGAGTGATTGTGTTGGAGAATGTAGAGGTATTTATTTGGAAGATTAAAAGAAAGTCCAGGAAGAAATGGAGTAAGGTTGTTTGGGTATTACTTTGCATTGATGGTGGAACAGCTCTGTTGCAATGGGAATACTCTGCACCTAGCATTCTATCCCTGCATACCACCTGCTTCTGAATCCCACACTGGAGCAACAAACACCAAGTTTACCCACCCCCCAAATCCCATGCCTCCATGCATAGATCTTTGTCATTTTCTAAAATGCTAAATACATCTGCAAGCCTCATTTCCTAAATATTTAACAATGTACTAAACACCAAAAGGCCAAAAGTGACTTAAAAATATTAAACGGATTTTCAAAAATGTGTTGAAAGGAAAAGTAATCCTCACTGTATTCTCTTTTGCGCTCCATCACGAAACCCTCCTCCATCCTTTTCCTGATATTTCTGTTGTCTTTTTTTATATAATTGTATACATTGCCGAAGAAATCAGAATTCACCATTGCAACTTGGATGAAGTTAGAATTATTGAAGAGTTTTTGCAGCGCTGTATTTGTGCCATTATTCCCAAGGCCATTGACCCAGGAATACTCTGCTCCCAGTTTTTCTGCTTATCTACGTTCCAGAGTGCAGATTAAGCCAAACTCTGTCTTCTGTGACAAAAGTGCAATAAAAAGCAACAACTGAATTTGAAATATTTATTAGAAGTGTAGAGAATAAGAAGAGAAAAGCAACCAGGGGAAAAGAAGCAGGAAAAGAGCATTGGACAAGGTTACTTTAACCGCCTATTAATGTTCAAAACTAACCTCAGCAACAAGCACAGGCATGACAGTCATGAAAAACAGTAAGGCTGCAGTGTTAACAAATACTTCATATCAAGTGCAGCAGCCAAAAAGTAGTTTTTTTTTCCCAGGTTTTCTTGTATTGAACAATACGTTTTCCCTCATTTCTCCTGAACAGACACTGAACATCCCAGGCAAAGGTTCAAAGCTCAAAGGACCCATCACTTTTGGATTCCCAGCCAGTGGACTCAGAACAAGGCCTGTATCAAGTAGCCTGTGTCTGTTGATATGGGAACAAAATAAAAAAGGCAGTATATACTAGTTGCCAAGATAATGGGTATGAGGACCTATCTACCAGCCTGAAGCTTACAACTTGCTTTGCCACTGTTCAGCTGCAGCCCCTTGGCCCCTTATGCCCCTTCAACTTCTTGTCTGTTTAGATGGGATGTTCTTCAAATAAGTATTTTACAAACACAAAACAATAAAAAATACGTATCCCTATCCGGGCCTATGGGACCTGAGGTACAAAAATCTATAAAACCAACAGAAACATCAACCCTTCTGTGAGTCTGTTTATTTACCATTGCTGTGTTAACTGTTCTGAAAATACGTGTGCACCCTGTGGTTTGCACACACCACACTCCTCTTCAAACAGAATAGGAAGGAGCCAGTGTTTCCATTGCCAAACTTTTACACAGTCAACTTTATATCTGAGTTTTCTTTTAATTGTCTGCCTTCTCCTATATAACCTGATTAATTACACGCCTTTTTCCCCATCAGCGTCATGTTCTTGAACACTGGATTGAATTGTGATTTTCTCTAATGAGCCATAAATACTGTCTTTTGTAATATATCAGCTTCTGCCTTTGGGCTTCTGTTACCTAACACAAACTTGTCCTATTATTCTTCCTGTGAAGTCCTTCACAGTTTACAGTGCTCTTTCAAAACATTTCAGTAACTGTCTCCTACTTTCAGTAGCTGACTTCCCTAACAGTCACATTCATAATTTAAACTCTGTTGAAATCTTTCCTATATAAAAAGTGAAGATACTTAAACAGCAAAATAGGCTAATGATCAAACATCAAAAAACTAGCACTTTTTAAAAGAACCAAGTGATTTAGGATCTCTGTATTAACTTAAAAATAAATTAGTTCTTTCCAAATTCTTTTTCACCTAAGCAAGACTTTAAAAAACCTTAGAGATATGTCTCTTTTTGAAATCAATATTGGAAATATCTTGCCCTAGGGCTCCTAAGTCACTTTTGAAAATGTGACAGTATTGAAAAGACTACGTAGTGGTTATTAAAGAGTTTGATGTTGTTAGTGGATATAGAGTTGCAATTAAAGGCAAAGAGGTTAATGACATTTAATCTGTGTCTATAAGTTTATTGCTTGGCAGACATAATTTCTTGCCTAAGGAGCTTTCTAAGAACTCATGAGTAAGTGGATGAAGGTGATGGGAACAACAAAGGAATATGTTTCATTTGAAACACTGTTTCATGCTTATGAGCCCCTCCACTCAGAACTTCACTATTGAATCACTTTGATTATGCTAGCACTTTTATCACGTAGTTTGGGCAATAGTCTTTACTTCTTGTTCTTCACCTATATGTCTCCAAAGATGCTCATGCAGGAGACGTTGGCTAGAAAAGTCATGGATTCTCAGAAGCTGCTCACCTTCGCTTTCCACCCAGAGGACTAGAATTGCCTAATTTTCAGGAAGGAATGGGAGTTTTCCAGATCTTCATGTCCTTGAAACTTTGCTCTGAAAACGAAGTTTTCAATTGCTATTTTCTTCTTGTAATATCCATTATGCAGCATATGTTTAATAACATAGTAGCTGCTAAGTGTTAAGTACAGATATTGTGATACAAACGAGTCATATTTGTAAAGTGTATTGTAAAGTCACAGTATCTCAATGTGGAATTATGTTCTGTACAATAGCTAGCTTATTATACAACTTTTTACACTCTGTTAACCCTTACAAAAAGGCAGAGCAGCCCTGTCTCCTGACATCTAATCCAACAATCCTCTACATAATTTGTGTGGCAGAATGAGTCCAACACTCAACAGTCACCCAAGAAGGAACTTTTAATTAATTGTGAAAGATGAACATTCCCTTTGTCTTGACATGGAACAAAGTTTTCATAAATTAAGGTTTATCCCTTCTCTTCCGTAGAATAAAAAAGAGATTTTTTTTTTAACAAAAGAATTTAACATTTGAGTTAACGCTTGAGAAGAGCTAGACTAAAATAAGAATATGTTCCCTGCTTCTTCTGAGCTGTAGCTGAATGCTAGCAAAAGGAAAAAGCTGTGACACAAAAAGACATCAGTAAGCAAAAGCAAAAGCAATATTACTTGATCTAATACCACAAATACCCACATTGCAGTAAAGGCTGGTGTCCAGTTTTAGGAAAGAAAATGGCATTTAAAAAATACTTGGGAAAAGGTTAATCTTGATGGCTGGATTTACCAGTAGTGTTCAGCTTTCTCTCCCTGTATAACCCACAACCTGTATATTATAGCAGGCATCTACTAATTTTTAAAGAAAAAAAATCCCTAAACATGATGGACAGCCTTGGTGTATGTACAAACTCCTGATACATGCCATGAGTCTCAATGTATTAGCATTTATTTCAACTCCAGCTTATTTGCAGCAGATAAAGATGAAAGCAGGGTCGCTTGGAGAACTGCATGGAGACCGTGCCAACAAGAATTTAATCTAATTGGACTTCCTGAGTATGCAATGTAGGCAAAAGTCTCAATGTTGCACAAGAGCCAATAATAACACAGATTGACTTTTTCAAGGTACAATGATAAAAATAGAAAAGAAGTAATAAAAACAGAGGAGATCAAATCAAAATGTTTAAGTTTTAGGTAATTCTATTTCTATCCTCACTCTTAGACTTGTATTCTTTACACCCTGATTACCAAATCCCCTTGTATTTTAAGTCTCCTCAACACTTCTCTTACCACTTCTTTCCCCTGATACTCATCAGCCATGACATGTATTTGATATACAATTCATTTTTGCACATAGAAGACAAGGTAAAGCTCTGATTTTGACTACGACTGGAAATGACTAGTACTGGAAATGGCTACAGAACTGGAAATGAACAACTTGGCAATAGTGGGGAAAACTGAATTCTTTGATGGACTACAGAGGGATAATTGATCATTCAAACACAACTTTCTGCTCATTTTTCAGAGAGTAAGTTGGTGAATGTGGAGTAGTCTACCTCCAGTAAGTAAAAGCTCAACAAGCTGCAACTAAAAAATGGCTTATTGAGAGCTAAGGGTACAATTTTCAGGAGCGTATTGGACTAGAGACTTATTACAGAATCATGTTTGTCACTTTCATGTTCTGATTTACAGAATTAAGTGAAAATGTCATAAACACTCTGAGTTTCCTGGACTCACCTTACTACCTTCCTAACTAATATGATAAGTGGTCAGAACAGTATCTTTCTTACTGACTGTAATACAGTGTGGTCTGGTTTTTGGGTGAATATACAGCAAGGTGAAAGACCCACTGCATTTAAACCTGCCATGTTGGATCTACATTCCCAATATGCAGAACATAAGTGAATTGATCTTCAGTAGTATGCAGATAGCAAAAGTTGTGCCAGAATTTCTTTCCACGGGCAACCTCTTTCTCATCTAGAAAAAGGAAGGAAACCACTGCATATGAAACTCTCAACGCTTTAGAGGTCTCTAATTCATGACTTAAGCATGCAAGACCAACTTCAAGACTTTTCAGTAAAGTTGTAAAACAGACTGCAGCAACAAAGACTGCAGTATCGTGTCAGTGGTTCAGTGTTTCCATAGCTAGGATCCCCCACAGAATGCAGGACTGCTGACAAATAAAGAGGAAATACCGACATAACCATTTCTGCCACAGTGAAATTTAATCGGAGCTAAAACATTTTAATAGCGCATATGGATTGCTGGGCGAAAATGGAAGAAAAACACCATAAAAAATAAAACATAGCCTAGACTCGGTGAAAGCCAAATTCAAGGTTCTTACTTAGAATGATTTAGAATGATACAGAGGAAATTCCCTACTGTATCTCAGCCAGAGTATCCTGTTCGAGGTCTTTGGGTCAGGACTTCAGTCTCCATCTCTCACATCCACAATCAGTCAGTACCCACAGCTTTCTTCAGCTGATCACCATTTTCAGAGCAGAACTTTTAGAAGCATCTTTTTAAATTTAGTGCTAATGAAAACACAACTGCAAAGCTTCAGGACGTGCTGTAAGGCATAATGTCTCAGTGGTCCCAGGAAGACCCCATCCTGACATATCCATATAGAAATTTAAAAGCTGAACAGCTTTGATTCACAGAGCAGGATGTTCAAGCTAACCAATGGCCTTTGCTGAATCAGTCTGCAACATACAAAGGATGTTGTGTATTCACAGTCAAGGTTATGTAGTCCAGAAAAAATACAGAATGGGCATTAAAGATACTGAAATGTGGTGATTCATATTGTTATTTGAATCTAAATTGTTGCTAATCACAAAAGAGGTCCTCAAAAGGCCTGAAAGAATTTTCTTTCTAAAATGTTACCTCTAAACCTAGCAATGCTGTGGTTCATTGTCCACAGATTAGGGAACATTATGCTGTTGGGTTTTCTACCAATAAAAGTCAAAATGCAGTGAAGGGAGAGATGATTCCATTGGTTTTTCTCTTCTCATGGGTCTGAGCTGTTAAAAACAGTTATTTTTTAAACAATCACACTGTACAGGTAATCCAGAGTCAATTCAGAGCAAGAACTTTTCACCTATAAATAGACTTATAAGCATTGCTTTTAAATCAGTTCTCACTGATTGAATTCATACATGAATTTTTCATCCCACACTACATATGTGTCTTGAAAACTTTAGATAACACCACAAAACCGAAGGTGTTCTCCCCAAATTATGTTGCCTTTGCAAGCCATTGTACAAGCAAATGTGCTCAAAACAGACAGTGATTGCATACACTTTTCAAAGATGCCTTGAAACCTGCCGAGTCAGTATTGGCTGCACACAAATTGTCCTTGAGGATTTGATCGTTCCATAAAGCATCTCCAGGACTGTTAGGAACACTGCACACTCTTCTTGCTACCATTAAATGAAATGATGCGTTGCATACTGGATGAGAAATGCTAAAGAATTGGCTTGGGTTGAAGGGGGAGATTCTTGTAGAAGTCTGGAAAATTGAGTAATTTTGAAAATCCATAGTAATAAATAGTTTGTCTAAATAGAGCAATACAGACTGTATCTGAACTGAAGACCCATACAGAGATAAAAATCCCTTCTGCACATAGAAAACAGAGAAAAAAGTCCCACAAAATAACACATTGCAAAGTACTTACTGCTATTTGCTCTTCAAAAGTAAAAACTGTATCAAAATTTTAAAATCTTTGTAAATACTGCTTGGATTTAAAAAAAAAAATAAAGAAATGCACACCACAATTGTAAATTAAAGTTTAAATCCAAATGGTCAACATTTTATTCAGGTTCAGAGAGAATCCATCTTTACATCTGACAGAGAAAAATTCAGATATTTAAAAGCAAAAGTTGGGGGTTTAATTAAAAAAATAGAATATCATCCTCAGAATTAAACTTCTCAGTCATTTTTGAAAAAGTTTTGGGGATGGAAAGTACATCATCTATCTGCTTGAACTCCTGTTTATAATGCATGGTCAGCTACTATTAGAACACAGATAAATTTCAGTAACTGAAATTTCCCCAGTAATGCAATTTCTTTGTTACTGATTATAACTGTAAGATTTGAAAGCCGTTCAAATCCCTTATGAAGCTCATCTTGAGGGTTTAAATGGGATGTTTATTAATAACATGTATAAAATAGGATGTACATGTAAAATAGGATGTTTATAGTAACTGCATTCAAGCTTCAAAAGGAGTATATCAGTCATTGGTTTAAAAAAAAATGTTGTGCATTAGGGAAGAAGAGATGATGATTCCCCACAGTGCTGGGGAAAAAAAAAAATTAAAAAGAAAAGAAAAAAAAAGAAACGGTGCAAAATTATTTGGATAAATTAAATGCATACAAGTTGACAGGACCTGATATAGTTCACACTAGGGCACACAGGAAACTAGCCAATGTGATCTGTGAGTCATTAATGATTATTTTCAAGAATTTGTTGAAGAGATAAAGAGAGGTTTATGGTGAAGGTGAAACTTCATGGGTATTCCAAAATGAGCAAAAGAGCCTGGAAAATTATGTATCAGCCAGTCTAACTTCAGTGTTCAGAAAGATACCAGAACAAATCACTTGAACCAATTTAAAAGCACCTACAGGACAATAAAGGTGATAAAAAGCAGCCAACATGGTTCTGTCAAGAACAAATCACAGCAAAATGATCCAATTTCCTTCTGTGACACAATAATAGGTCTAGCAGATAAGGGGGAGGCATTAGAGACAACCTGTCTTGATTTTGGTAATACACTCAACGCTGTCCATCAGGACATTCTCGTAAGTAAAGTAGGAAATGTTGTTTTGATTAAGACAAAAGAAGATGGACACAAAACTTCATATAAGTAATCAACAGTTTGCTGCCAAACAGAAATGCAGTTTAAGCAGAGTTCCTGAGGAGTCTATCCTGGACCCAGTTCTACACATATTTTCAATCATAACTTGAATGATAGGATAAACAAAGTGTTCACTCATATAAACCAAGAGATTATGTATAACTGAATAACCAGATAGAATTCCAAATGGATTATAAAAAATAATCAGTTGTAGTAATTTCACAAAACCCTATTGTTAGGAAGATGTCTAAAACAGTATTTTGCACCAAAACAGCATTGCAGAATAAATTTCCATAGGCAAGACTCACCTGTAGACCATCAAGTCTTGTATTATGCTTTCAGACAAAAGTCTGCATAAAAATTTGCATTTTTTTCTCACATGTTCCTATTGAATTAACCAATTTTGTTCAATATTTATTAAAAGTTTCTGATGTCCTGAAGTAGTAGACACAGGGAATGGACCTGAGGAGAGCTTGTTTTATTTTAGAACCTTTCATATAAACTTTCCTTCACTTTATGACTTCTTCCAGCAATATCCTAGATTTAAATATATTTATATTTTTCTGAAGTCTAATTCTTTTAAAATTTTAAAGTAGTGGCTGTTCCATACTGAAGCATAAGGCTGGTGTTTTCCGATACAAAAAACCCCCAGAAAATAGAACCAATCAATAATTTATAGAAGTTATTGTTTATACAATCAACCTGTACTGGCACAGCCTAAACATCCTTCACATCAAAGTGAATCTGGTCTATCCAGTAATTTTTGCATTAGGTGCTCACAAATTTGAATATAGAAAACATTCAACTTCAGAGATGCTCAAGTAAAATGATACCAGTACTGTAACAAGAAATACATTTATGAAGACTATCTTGAGATATTAAATTACTAAAATACATTGTGTCTTGAAAGGAATTATAAACTTGTTTCTAAAAAAAAAAATAAAAGTTGCAAGTCCTCCACCTACTTTTATCCCAACTCATGACAGCGCCTGAGTGAGTCACTTCAGCTTTTATTCTATTTAAAAACCAAACTATAATTCTTCCTCCATTTACCTCCCTGTGCTGAATAATTAGTTAATCTCTATGCAATTATTTCAAGCTGTATAAATGTGTTAAATATTGTTATTAGCATAACCCAAGCTGGGTAAGATACAGAAAAATGCCCTTGCATGTATTTTATCATATTAAATTGCTATGCCTTACAGTAAAAAAAAAACTGGCTTAAAGGCAGATGGAAGAGTGAAAGGAGAAGCTGAATTAAGTTCTGAAAAAAGAACCCAGAAAAGGCCCAAACAGAGATACCAACTGACAGCTTGTCAGGACAGAGGGAAAAAATAGGCATGACCCAGTCAGCAAGACAACCAGACCTCCAAGCCAAAGACAGCTCAGCTGGAAACAGATCAAAACCTTTAACCACTGTTCAGAGTGATCTCAGTCAGTCATTCGAAGAGAGAATCCCTAAACCCACAATTTAAAGTCTATCATAGCAAGCAAGAAACTTGATAAAATCTTGAAATTTGCAGAACTGCAGAAATTTACCTACAATTGCTG